>NW_012267243.1:12102982-12126647 GCF_000151885.1 Dipodomys ordii | reverse complement strand
TCAGCTCTTCAGCTCAAGGCTAGTGCTCTACCACTTGAGCCACAGCACCACTTCCGGCTTTTTTCTTTTTGCTTATGTGGTGCTGAGGAATCGAACCCAGAGCCTCATGCATGCAAGGCAAGCGCTCTACCACTGAGCCACCTTCCCAGCCCCTGGGGGAATATTTTTTTAATTGAGATTTTCATTTAAGAAAAAAAAGTTGGATCCTGAATTAAGAGTCACTTGCAGGAGTTGTCATTAAAATGCTTCTCCAAAGATTTGATTTGCATGAAATCTGATTATATTTCTCTATGCTGGATCAATGTCTCTTTATTTAATGTACTATTACCTTTTCTATTCACAGTACACAGTGAGTATAGTGTGAGTGTAGTGTGTTTTGTCTGTTTGGTTTTTAGTGTGTGTGCATGTGTGTGTATGCATGCGCACACACATGTAAGCTAGTACCAGGTCTTAAACTCTGGGTCTTGCACTTTTAGTCAGCTTGCTTACTCACAGCTGGCAATCACTCACTTGAACTATACCTACAGAACATCATTTTGCTGGTTAACTGGAGATAAAGTCCCACAGACTTTTCTGCCAACATTGGTTTTAACCTGAAGGAGCTCAGCCTCCTGAACAGCTAGGATTATAGGCAGGAGTCACTGACACCCAGCTCGTCTTGGCTTCTAGTTGAGAAATACAGTACTGCACACCAAGTGCCTCTCAGTCCTGAGCTGTATTGGCTCCAGATGTCTGCTCAGAGTGGGGATGGTCTAGTGCAGCATTTCTAAGTGGAGACAACTCCTTGACATCTGTTTCTTGAAAATGCTCTCTGTGAATGTATCTGACATCTCTTCCATTGAAGATAATTGACACAAGAACCAGTAGACACACTAGAGAGGAACAAGTGTGAGCTACCAGATTCTAAGCTAAGTGCAGCCCATGTGTTTGACTTCTCCTCCTTCTCTTCTCCTCCTTTTCTTCCTCCTCATCCTCCTCCTCCTCCTCCCCTTCTTCCTCCTCCTCCTCCTCCTCTTCTTCATCTTCTTCATCTTTCTTCTAATTCTTCTTCACTTTGTGCAGGTCCTGGGGCTTGAACTGAGGGCTCTGTGCTATCACTGAGCTTTTTCACTCAAGGCTAGTGCTCTACCATTTGAGCAACAGCTCTGCTTCTGGCTTTTTGATGGTTTATGGAGATAAAAGCCTCACAGACTTTCCTGCATCTGCTGGCTTTGAACCATGATCCTCTGATCTCAGCCTCCTGAGTAGCTAGGATTACATCTATGAGCGACCAGCCTGATCTACTCCTTACACTCAGATTGCAGCTACTGTTAGTATCCAAAACTTTGGTTACCCATTGACTGCTGGGCAATTTTACAGTAGTGCTAAACACGCCCTTCTGCCACGCACACTGCAAGTTGATGCTCATGCACACTTATGCTAACAGAGAGCACCACACAGCACAGGGGCCATGTGGAAGCAGACGGTACCCGCTGCCCGTGGTGAGACAGGGTCCACGCACACACCGTGGAAGTGGGCACTCATGGCCATTGCATTTCCCTAAGAAGGACCTAGAACTCAATGCTGTGCACACGAGCCTTTGTCGGGAGGTTAGGATCTTTCACTATATTTTCTGAATACAGCAGCAAATCAACTGCTCTGAGCCCTGCTGAAGCAGCTGTGAGAACAATGCAAATCAGATGCAAGTACGGGATCTTTCACTAATGGGGGGCATCTGTGTGGCTGAATAGGCACCTAGCAATTCACAAAGAACGTGGGATATATCTCTTAATAAAGGTTATTGCTTTTTGGGTATATTGGCCAAGCCTCAACAATTCATCAATAAATATTAGGTGTCTACCATAAGCAAGGCACAAGACATAGACACAAAGAAACGAGTACGGTCAGTTCCTCTAGCCACGCATGGCAGTGCACGCCTGTAAGTTCAGCACTAGGGAGGATCCTAGCTGGAGGTTCAAGGGTGTAAGTCCAGCCTGATCTACATAGAACTGTCTCACACAAAAAAGTATAGATGTCTTCTACTATGATAGAAGATACTCTATCTCAGAAATGTCACTGGACTTGCTCTTAAAACTAAACGGAATTATTTGCTAATCTCTGGGAATAATGAAGTGTGCGAATCATCTCATGTGCTGTTCACTGCTTGGTAAGCAATCACAGAGAGGTTCTAGGTGTTTGCAAAAGGTGTTTTTCTATTCAAACCTGAAATGCCAGAGCTTCACATACCAAGACGTGTCTCATGGGTGTGGATCTGTTCCACCAAGTCACTGCTGCAGTTTCTCCCGTGCTGGGGCCCCTGTCTGATCGGGTTGTTTGAGCAATGCATGAGTCTGTTTTAGGCGCTGGCTGTGGAACACAGTGTTTCCAGCCTGGAAGAGCAGCTTAATCTGCGTCCTGGCCTCCCTCCCCCACTCCCCAGTTATGTTTGGTGCACACTCTACCTATAACACATAACACCCAAGCAGATAACAACTTGCAACACTAGCTTTTATGTGCATATATAGTGGAAATGGTATGGCTTATGTATCAAAGTTACTTGTGTAATAGTAATACAAATGTTATACATTCTTTTCCAGCTTCTATAGCTATTCCCACTTTGAGAGAGAGAGGGATGAAGCCAGGTGCTGGTGGCTCCTGCCTGTAATCCTAGCTACTTAGAAGACTGAGATCTGAGGATCTGGATTCAAAGCCAGCCCAGGCAGGAAAGTCTGTGAGACTCTTATCTCCAATTAACCACCAAAACACCAGAAGTGGAGCTGTGACTCATGTGGTAGAGTGCTAGGCTTGAGCACAAAACCTAGGGACAGTGCCCAAGCCCTGAGTTCAGAGGGAGGGAGAGAGGGAGGGAGGGAGGGAGAGAGAGGGGGGGAAGAAGGAAAGACAGAAAAAGGAAGGAAGGAACAAACAAACGAAAGAATTAGAGAAACAATGAAGCAGCTACACCTGTCTCTACCCCCGCCCACCACACCATTTGTGGCCACTTGTGAATCTAAGAGCATCAAAGCACTCAAAATCCTCCCAAGTCAGGAAGAAAAAACTAAACATCAATCATCTAATGGCTGCAACACACAGCTCCTACACTATCCACAGGTCTTCATTATTTTGTATCTGAACAATAAAAGAAAAATCCAAAGGACCACCATCAAAACCCAACAGTGTTTTTAATTCCAACTCAAAGATGATGCCCAGCCCAAAGCTGCCTTCTGGAGAGGCCCGAAGCCCTCATAAGAATGATATTAAAAACTACTGGAGTTCATCAGTTTCACAGATCACTGTAAATTACATCCGGGGACATGAGGAGCCATGGAATAAGAGGATCTGGCTGCTCACCTGCTCACGTTTTAATACTGCAGGTTTCATGTTCGGACAGGTCTGCATCTTAAACTAAGAGAATCAGTCGCACTTCTCGTTCTGAGACGGGGATGAAGAGGGGAATCATTTTGGCTCTTGATGGGGGTCAAATTAGACATCAAAGTATGACGCTCCTTCACCAGATACGTTCCACGAAGTTAAACGGTTCTTTCAAGATTATCCTGACAATAGAGACTTCAGTCTTTGTGATAATAGAGTCTGTGACCTCACTAATAAGGATAATAATGTATCATCAAAAATTCTGTTAATTGAAAACTGTAAGTCTAATTAGGCAAGGATGTGACGATGCATAACTTATTATTAACAGAATGAAAAGATCACATTACACCAACTGCTACCCAGAAAAGAAAGGGGGGTAAAAAAAAAAAAAGCTACAAGGACAGTCTAGCAGTTCAAAGACTTCACATCCATCTGGCAAAAGTGACTGGTGGTATTTTCCTATCATTAAACTGTAGACTTCACAGAAAAAGAAATGACTGAAAACCAGATGAAGGAATAGAGCCTGAGTTAAAAGCTGGGTCTCGGGCAACTGGGAGGGATCTGATCTACAAGGGGCCCCGAAGCACCGCTGACTCCCACAGAAAGATGTGCCAATTAACTCTCATTTCCCCAGGAAACTCTTTACATAATGGCTAACATGTAAATTGGTCCCCTTCCCAGGGAATTAGGGCCCTCTAATGAAAATGTTTGGGGATACCTGGGGCTCCCCGCTTCCTGTTTGGAGAGGAATGCATGTGGGACACACAACGTCTTGCATGCCATCTGGGCAGAGTCTGCTGAGGTCAGCGATTATGCCCCACACACCGCCCTGGGGAAACTCCCTCCCAATGGCAGGCCTCGCCCCTCCTCAGCCTTCCCCTCGCTGTCAAATCAACTCACTCTGTTTACCTTTAAAACAACAGAAATGAACACTCACAGAGCATATGACACGGGCGGCCATGGAGAAAAAAATGGAGTTATCTTCTGAGTTTTCCATTCTGTACCTCCTAGGAAGTTGATTGTATACCGAAAGCCCTCTTGAAACCTAGCAAGCAAACAACCCGATAGAAAAATGAAAGGCACTGTATAAATATTAAATGACTATGGAGAAAGCATGAGGGGAGAAAAAATATCCTCCCTTCTTCCAGCAACTGGCCCTTGAAGTGATCAATCAAATATAATGAAAGCCTAGCATGTCTGTACACTTCTGCAAACCCGGTGGACACCCCCAAGCTGCTGCCAGGCAGCAACGTGAGACACTCCAAAAGTAGTGGAGGCAAAAAAGGGGTGCCGAACACCTGCCTAGCAAGTGCAAGGCCCTGAATTCGAACCCAGTACCCACCAATGGATACGGATAAGAATTTGTACACCTGTATTTCCAGGTAAAGGCGAGAAGCAGTGTCTGTATAGAGAAGGAAGGAAGGAAGGAGGGAAGGAAGGAAGTCAGATATAAAGATGAGGACGTGGAATTTGGGTGTGCCTCAGTGCTGTGCCGAGATTGCTCTGGGATCTACTCCACAAAAGCCAGAAGGCTAACACGAGACACGTCAATTTCACGAGAGCTACTTCTAGTGAACACATTTCATATATTTATATACATATATATATAAGTCTTGAGTCAGATCTTCTCCCTCTATTTGTCTGTGATAGTTCCAAATCTTCAACTAGGAGAGATTTAGTGACATTTGAAGCCTGAGGCCCGACTCACACCTTAATTCCCGTAGAAATACATTTATGGTTGCTAAACATAGAAGAACATATTTTGGCTTGAAGTATTAAGTTGAATTCATAAAGCCTGGTAGCAATACATCTGAGATCAGAGAAAAGTGAGTTTTTTATATACCTCATCCAGAAGAAAATTAAATACATCCGTACACCTGTGCTATCGGAATGGCCTTCTTGGAATTTCCACGCCAGGGCTTAGAGTTCCGAGGCAGAGGAGACTGTCCTTGTGGATTATACATGCCGCAGAGTGCGAGGTCCTCAACAAGATTTCCTAAGATGAGGAATAACACAGAAACAAGTACAAAAGACAGTTTCTGTGTTTGCTTTCTTGCTTTTCATAATAAATAGGATTCTACCTCTGTTTCGTTCTCTGAACAAATCCTATGAGAAGTAGAAAACCAGCTGGAAAACTGGATCATTCTCCATCTAAGTGATACTTTTAAGAGAATTAAGAAGAGGAGTCTTGGTTTATGAGTATGTGGGTGGAGATGGGGAGCATGCGGCTGTAAAAACCACATTGCAAAGATCAGGCTACCTTTCTTCCTAGGTATCCATCCGCGTCAGAGGACTGAACTACTTAATACTGCAGTGCTGATTAAGTTCCTCCCAAAGAAAACAGGACGCACTGTGGCGTTTATTTTAGCACTTTACACATAAAATAAAAGCATAGTAAACAATGCTGGATATAAGAGTACGGATTTCAAAGAAAATTTGTGAAGTCTGCATTCTAAAATACAAGCTTGCTTACAAGAGGAACAAAAATCAAACTATGTAGAGATACCACTTTTCACTCCAATTGGCAAATACCCCAAAGTTGGAAACACCCCGTATTTGCAGGGGAAATACACATTCAAATTGGTTAAGATTTAAAATAGGGGAAATCATGTGGAAGGCTATTTGCTAATATCTACCAAGCGTGAAAATGCACCTATATAGCAATTCCCCTTTGAGAGATGTGTCCTACAAAAGTATGTAAACACTGTGTTCCCAGGGTGACGCAGTGCAGTAAAGAAAAATCATCTCAAACACTTATACAAAGCTAAATGGCTTTTCAAAGAAGCCATAGACTATGAAAATCCGTGTAGCATGTTGCATCTAGAGCCTCAAAAGCATGTTAAGTGTGAGCATTATGTGCACCTATAACCTCAAAGATGTGCAAGTGGTACACAAGCCCAGAGCACTGTCTGCAAACAAATGCCAATCAGCATCTGCACAGATGCATCTCAGACGCACAGAGGCGCCCAGATTCTGAGGCTGCTCTCCTCTGTGAGACTTCTGAGCACATCCTGCAAATGGCAGAGCATTTGCATGGAACTCACACGCCTCCTCTGATGTCTCCTCAGTCAGCCTAGATGACACGCAGTACTTGATTGCGTCCCAGCGTTGTGTTCGTAATTGTTATCCTATGTGGTTTGGGGAATCATGACAAGAAAAAGCCTACACGTGTTCAGTATGGGGGGGGGGATTCAAGTATTTTCTGCCCATGATGGGTAGAATCATCAGGTGTGAAAGGACCTGTCTGTAAGATGATCAGACGGGAGCACGCCTAGGGAGCACGTCGTGGACAGGGAGCACTTGGCTCACTCTGTGAGTGTCCATGCCTTCCACGCGTGTGACTCTTAACACATGCGGAAAAAGTGATACGGAATAAATGATGCCGGCTAACACTTGCCAGGCCCTGCCTTGGGCGAGCCTGTCTATTGGGTTTTTGCAGGTGACCCTGAGGTCACAGCCAGCACCAGCTGAAATCCTCCCTGCCACGAGACAGCGCCTGTCACCGCAGGCCATCTGAAGAGGGCCCAGAGCTGACAGCGACACGTGCGTTAGCAGACACAGCCGCGGTGATTCGCTCCCCACACTCACATCCGTCCACAGCTACCAAAAACAGAAGTGATTTTTTTTCTAGTGGATTTCTAGAAGTTTTAAAGACTCCACAATGAGGCACACACACACAGAGTCCCTAGCAACGTGTCAGACAAATGACCAGGAGACAGAGCTTCCAACCCCGACAACAGAACACAAATTAGCCTTCATTTTCACATACAGGAGATGATCTGAGGAAACACTTACATTGCTTTAGGTGACCTGAATCACCTGCACTATCCCCCATGTGTGGGAATTTAGGGGTCACCCTGTCCTTTAGAGACACGTTGGATGGTTCATGTGCCAACCCCAAGACCCTACAGTCTCCCCTCCTCGCCTCTCCCCTTCCTGAGACCACACTTCTAAGGTGATGAAGATAAAGGGCCGCTTCTACCCAGCCCACAGCTGCCGCTCCTCCACAGCTTCACCCATTCGTGCTACGTTCTCAGCTTCCACCCCGGTGATGATGCTGCCGATCACCTTGCCCCCAGCCATGCCTGAGCAGCGAGCAAGACAGCAAGAAAGAGAAAGGCCCTGAGTTTACACCAACACACACACGTGCACACACACACACACACACCACATCCCTTTGTGAAAAGATGGAGGTTTTCAGTTATAAAAGGGATGTTGAAGCCACAGATGGCTAGTTAGTGCAAGAACAGGAGCTCTCTGAGGTCAGATGTTCATGGTCCTTTCTCTCAGCCACCAGCGCTGGAAGTCATTGGCTGGATGGAGGAAGCACAGGGAATGGCCTCCCTGTCTCTCCTAATTAAAACGTCTCTGTAATAGGTGATCGCACAAGCTTCAGGTTTCCAGGTGATTTAAAATCCCTTCATCAACAGTGTGACAGAGTGAAAAAAATTTACACAGCCCTTGGGCAAGACAGTGAAAATATATTATTACTCTGCTGCATTCGCAGTTGCAAATGGCAGTGAGTGATTTCAAAAAAAAAAAAAGGCCCAAATTTAAAAATAAATCCTAAATTGGCCAAAGCTGTTTTTCAGAATTAACAACACCTCTTGGGTTCCCTTTCCGGAAATTCTGTCTTCTCAAATCCTGGTGAACACCGACAAGGAACCGTGTTGTCATAGTTCATCTCTCAGAACCATTGAACAAGAGCACCCCGAGATGTTTAAGGGCCTCCCCGACCTCTAATGCTCTGAGCAGCCTCTCAGCTGGCCTGGAGCACTCTGTGGGGCACGATCTCTCCAGACAACCGCTGAATAATCGTAAGTCATCTGAACTCCAGCGCTCCCCCACGATCTTCTGTCAGCTCCATCCACTGGGCTGTGTAGAGTGACCCGGGCTGGCGATCCCCAAGACTGAGGAAGAGACCAAGCAGGAAACGAAGCATTGTTTTTCTGACTTCAGAGTCTAAAAAGTACCTAGATTCCTGGACTCTTTTCCCATCGCCACCAGAACTCTCACCGACATTTCTTCTTTTCGGCATTCGCCAACTTGCTCTACCCCTTCATCTAACGGAGCCCATGGGACACTGGCCCATGCAGTGGATTCTAGTGTGGAGAAAAGGTTCTGTGTGCTAGCATTGGTGGGCAAAGGAAAGGGCCATTCAGGACTTGCTCTTGGTCATGTTGGAGCCTTTTTCATCAAAGAGAGGAAGTAGCAGAGAGTGTGACTCAGGTGATCTCTTCAAAAAGAATAATGGATGGGCCAGTGGCTCACACCTGTAATTCTTTTTTATATGTTTTTTGTTGTAAAAATACTGTACAGAGGGGTTAGTTACGTGAGCAAGGTAATGAGTGCATTTCCTATCAAGCATTGTTACTTCCTCCTCCTTTGTATTTCGCCTACCATGCCTTCCCTCCCACTTCTACAACTACACTCCCCGCCCAATTGTAAAGTTTGTTTTTCAACATAGTGTCTTGTGCATCTCATTGTTACAATGTGTTACAATGGGTCAACCTGTATCCCTATTTAAGCATCTTGTTTTTTCCCTTCCCCTCCCCAAATTAGAGACGTGTATATACAAGATGCAGGGCACCAACATCAAATGCAGTGAAAACAGGGGTTATACCATGGGGGAGGAACATACAAAGAAAAAAATCCCATGGTATATTATAAATACATTAGAAACAATACCAAGAAAGAAAAGACCACTGGTGTCCCTATGTTGGGGCTCATTTTGCATAACATCATCTTATCTGGTTATATGTACATAGCTTTTTATCTTTTCTGCTTGTCCCAGACATATACTAGTTATTGCAAATAAGGAAAACCATGGGACCTATGTTTCTTTGGGCCTAGCTTACTTCACTTAACATAATGTTTTCCGTCTTTCCATTTCCTAACAAATGGGGCAATGTCATTCTTTCTGATGGAGGCTTAGAATTCCATTATATATATCCATTCATCTACTAGGGGTATCTGGGTTGGTTCCATATCTTAGCTATGGTAAATAATGTTGCAATAAACATAGTTGTGCTGGTAGCTTTAGTGTGGTCTTCTTTGTGAGCATTTGGGTAAATGCCCAAAAGTGGGATTGCTGGGTCATAATGGAGCTCTATGTGGACTCGTTTGAGGAACCTCCATACTACTTTCCAAAGTAGTTGAACAAGTTTACACTCCCACCAACAATGCAGTAGGGTTCCCTTCTGTCCACATCCCCTCCAGCATCTGTTGTTATTAGAGTTCTTGATTATAGCCATTCTAATGGGTGAGATGGAGTCTCAATGTTGTTTTGATTTGCATTTCTTTTATGGCTAGGGAGGTTGAGCATTTCTTCATGTGTCTATTGGCCATCCTTCTTTCCTCTTCAGAGAATTTCTCTTTAAGTCTTTAACCCACTTATTTATTGGACAGTTGTTTCTTTGAGGATTTGATGTTGGGAGATTTAATTTTTTGAGTTCCAGGTATATTTTAGATATGAGACCCTTGTCTATTGTATGACTAATGAAGATCTTCTCCCAATCCATGGGCTTTCTATTGATCTTGCTAGCTATGTCCTTTGCCATGCAGAAGCTCTTCAGCTTCATGCAATCCTATTTGTCCAACCTTTCTTTGATTTGTTGCGTTTCTGGGTCTCTATTAAGAAAATTTCGGCCTGTGCTAAGGAGACCTAGGATTTCTCATTCCTTCCTGTAATATTTTCAGAGTGTCTGATTTGACTCTGAGGTCTTTGATCCATTTGGAGTTGATTCTCATGCAAGGTGATATATACGGATCTAGCTTTAGTTTTCTACAGGTGATTAACCAATTTTGCCAGCACCATTTACTGAAGAGGCTGTCTTTCTTCCGTTCTATTTTTTTAGCTCCCTTATCGAAGATTAGATGGCTATAGGTCTGTGGGTTCATTTCTGGGTTTTCAATTCTATTCCATTAGTTCTGAGGTCTGTTCTTGTGCCAGTACCAAGCTGTTTTGGTTACTATGGCTTTGTAATAGAGTTTGAAATTGGTATTGATATTCCTCCAGCACTATTCTTTCTGTTGAGGATTGTTTTTGCTATTCGGGGTCTTTTATTGTTCCATATGAATTTTTGGATTGCCTCTTCTATTTCCTTGAAGAATGAGGTTGGAATATTGATAGGTATCGCATTGAATTTGTAGATAGCCTTGGGAAGTATTGCCATTTTCACAATGTTGATCCTTCCAGTCCAGGAGCATGGGAGGTTTTTCCACTTTCTAAGTTCTGCTTTGATTTCCTTTTTCAGGTTTTTAAAGTTTTCAACATAGAGGTCCTTCACTTCTTTAGTTAATTCCTGGGTATTTTATTTTTTGTGGGCTATTACAAAAGGACTTGCTTTCCTGATTTCAGCCACACTCTTCTCATTGCTGACATACAAAAAAGCCATTGATTTTTGAGGATTAATTTTATACCCTGTTACTTTGCCAAAGTTTTGAATCAGCTTGAGTAATTTGGGAGTGGAGTCTGTGGGGTTCTTTAAATACAAGATCATGTCATCTGCAAAGAGGGAGAGTTTTACTTCAGCTTTCCCTATTTGGATCCCCTTTATGTTTGCATCTTGTCTTATTGCTGTAGCTAGGCATTCTAATACTAAACTGAAGAGAAGTGGAGAGAGTGGACATCCTTGTCTTGTTCCTGAGTTTAGAGGAAATGGCTTTAGTTTTTGCCACTAAGTATAATGCTGGCTGTAAGTTTGTCATATACAGCCTTTATCGTATTGAGGAACGTCCTATGAATTCCTAATTTTTCCAGAACTTTCATCACAAAGGGGTGTTGGATCCTGCCAAATGCTTTTTCTGCATCTATTGAGATAACCATGTGGTTCTTATCCTTAATCTTGTTAATGTGATGAATCATATTGATTTGCATATATTGAACCAGCTTTGCATCTCTGAAATGAATCCTGTTTGATCATAGTGTATGATTTTTTTGATGAATTGTTGAAATCAATTGGCCAAAATTTTGTTGAGAAGTTTTGCATCGATGTTCATCAAAGAAAAGAGTCTATAGTTCTCTTCCTTTGCTGAGTCCCTGCCTGGTTTGGGGATGATGGTTATGATGGCTTCATAGAAAGAGTTCAATGGTGAACTTTTTCTTTCAATTTCATTGAAGAGTTGGAGGAGTACTGGTGTGAGCTCTGCTTTGAAGGCCTTGTAGAATTCCGCTGTAAATCCATCCATTTCTTAGATGGGAGGTCTCTTATTGCTGTTTCCATTTTGATGCTTGATATGGGTCTGTTAAGTTTGTTTAACTCATCCTGGTTTAGTTTTGGCATGTCAATATTTGCTAGGAAATCGTCCATTTCTTCCAGATTCTCAAACTTACTAGCATAAAGGTTTGAGAAGTATTCCCTTATAATGTTCTGAATCTTGATTGTTTCTGTAGTGACATTTCCATTCTCATCTCTGAGTTTGTTTATTTGGGTCACATCTGTAATTCTTGATACGTGGTGGTCTGAGATAGAAGGAACACAGTTCAAACTCAGCCTGGATAGAAAAGTCTATGTAATTCCATCTCCAATTCACCAGCAAAAAGCTGGGCTTGAGGTGTAGCTCAAGTGGTAAAGTGCCAGCCTTGAGCAAAAAAGCAGAGCAAGAAAGAACACAAGGCCAAGTACTAGGAAAACAACTTAAAGAGCAACAGATGGACGGGTGCTCTCACCAGACTGCTGCAATCAGCTGCCACCTCCTGCGCATTCTTGCTGGCCAATGTTTTCCGTGTGAACGGAGGCTCACGCCTATCCTGAGATCTTTGCGTTCTCCCATTTGAGCAATACAGCTCAGTAAGTATAAATAGCTGTCGTTTCTTTACTTTGGGTTCTTTAAAAAGTCCTGGAGAGAGGGGAGTTTGCTTTCCACTCATCTTCCTCTCCAGTCTGAGGTCTACTGGGTAGATGCACGGTCTCTGTCCACTGGGCTGCATAAGAGAGGCCACAGCTTTATAGGGCTGGGAATGCAAGCCGTCCCCAGCAGGCCAGCTCAAGCAGCTAAGACTCCTCCTCCAGCCCACACCACTCCTTTTGCTTCCTCGGTCTGGGTGAGCCCTGCGGCAGAGGCACCACCGTGTATACCAGTAAGTCAGCTTCTGATGCAAACAAATTGGATACACTTGGTCCTTCATCTCCCAAGCCTGGATGAGCCTCAGGGTTCAACTCTTTCTTGATAGGTATGAGAGGGATGGGGGTGAGGGAGATTACTTCTTCTGTGTCCTATGTAACATCTGGTTCTATGTTTGTCTGTTCTGCCCTGATGATCTCTTGTCCCAAGAAGAACGAGGTCCCTGGGAAACTCTGGGCTCCAGATAAGCCACAAACTGTCAGTAAGGCTGTACAGGATGAAAGAAAGGCCAAACCTGGGGCCGTGGCTCAGCAAGAGAGCACCTGCCTAGCTAGCAAGCCCTAGGTCCTCAGCTCGGACTTCCAAGACTCCTCCAACTCTTTCCCTTTCAGACGAAGATGGGAGAGGAAACAGCAGTGCCTCCTGGTGTTCCAAGTAATCGCTGATCAAATAGAACCCAAGACAAGTTGTCTTCATTCAGAACTTCTCCAACAGAGTAAATAAGAAATAGAATGGATTCAACTCACTTTGGAAGCAAAGACATAGACTTTGGTTTATTTTCTACCTGTCCTGCAGAGAAACGGGTTGAAAAAAAGAAAGAAAGAAAAACAAATGAATGAAAGGAATAGAGGAAATCCTAGGTCAGTTATTACATAAATATTTCATTCCCTGTCCAAAAGCAATGCCAAGTTCACCTGGAAGCATGAGAAAACTAAACACCAGACAATTGAATGTGTAATCAGTTGTCTGATGGCCTTGTGGTATTGAGTTATAACCGCCCAGCTACCTGAACATGGAGCCCAGCCAGCAGGTAACCACCCCACCTCTGCTGGGGTGAAAGAATGCGTTTTGCTCTTGCCTGGGACAGGGATTTTTTTAGCTTTGTGTTAATTCTGTCATACTAAAGTAAGAAATCAAGGATGCTTCCAGCCTTATAATGTAAAGTATATTCAACTTAGGATAAAGGAAAAAAAGAGGGAAGGTATTGATCATTGGTATAGGTTTCAGATTGATAGGATTCAATTTTGAATCTATTGTTCAACAGGTGACCACCATCAGTAATAATGTATTATATACTTCAATAAATAAGGAAATTTCACATTTTCATGCCACAAAGATTATAGGTAATGAGGTAATGGAGATTTTAATTATCCTGATTTAATAATTCCACTTTTCATAAATCAGGATGATTAACATTTATATGTATATATATTAACATATATATGAAAATAATCACATATCTCATAAAGTACACACCATTATGCTTCTATTTAAATAATCAAAAGTGTAGTGTGCGTGTGTATGTGTGTGTGTGTGTGTCAAAACTCCTCTAAAATTCAATAAAGGAACTTAGAAAACTCCATGTCTAAGGACCTGGATTTGGAGGTTTATACATTTATTATTTTCTATGTCTGAATACTGACAGCTCAGTTCCCTGATAATTAAAAGGAATTACAAATGTCTTATAGGTGCAACATAATTATCACGTTTACTTTATGGAATATAATTTGCTTACCGCGGTTTACCATTTGTCTGGCCATTTAACTGCTGGTAACGATTCCTATGAATCAAGCCACAGCCTGGAGATTTTCTGTCTCATGTTCCTTTGGACCCTTGCACAAACGATATAGAATGCCAGCAGTGTAAAATTAGGGCTACACTTAATTATCTCGCAGCCTATTTCCTGAGTTTAATTAACTTTTCTGAGCGCGTTTTCCTGCGACGCTGTCCAGGCCCACTTTGTGTTATTTAGTGTCAGGATTTCTCTTCCCCTTTCGGTCCAAGGACATCACCAAGCTCTTTCCGTCCTAACTGACACGGTAAAGGCGGAGAGAGGAAGAGGGGGAGACAGCGATGGCCAGAATTGACAACGTGCTGGGGCGCATGCTAATGGGAGGGTGAGTCTAGGACCGGGCCGTCTGTAGTCCCGGCTGGCCTCGACCTGAACAGATGTTAAGAATTTCATTATCTCGTTAAGTAAATTCAGATTCGGGTTCAAGTCCCCGTGGCCACGACTAGGGAGCTGTTTCAGGAGTGGAAACCGAGCCCAAGACACAACCTTTACAGCTGGAATGCAGGCCGCGCTCCGCACCTCCACGCGTCTTCCTTCTCCGCGTGCACACGCGCCCAGCGCCCTGCCACACCCCGGGGCACGCCGGCTGTCTCTCCTCAGAAGATGGACGTTTCCAGCGCCGGCTGTGCGGTGACCCGCGCGTCGTATCCGAGGACGCTGGCTGCGCTCTGCATGGCCCCGTCCCCTCTGCGCCAGCGCCCTTCCTCCACGGGCGCCACCTTCCTCCAGGGGCGCCACCTTCCTCCCACGGGCGCCACCTTCCTCCACGGGCGCCACCTTCCTCCCACGGGCGCGCCCCTTGCTCCCACACGGGCCTCCTGGGGGACACCGAGGCTCGGGTCAGCGCGGGCTCCTGTCTACACCGCAGGCGCCACGGCCTCCCGCAGAGGACAGAGCCAGCCACCAGCCTGCGCACCCCGCGCGCCTGGCACGCACGCCACGCACAGAGCTCACGCCACGCACAGCACGCACGCCACGCACAGAGCTTACGCCACGCGCAGAGCTCACGCCACGCACAGAGCTCACACCACGCGCAGCACGCACGCCACGCACAGAGCTTACGCCACGAGCAGAGCTCACGGCACCCCCGCGTGCCTGGCACGCACACCACGCACAGAGCTCACGCCACGCGCAGAGCTCACGCTGCCCCCACCTGCCTGGCATGCACGCCACGCACAGAGTTCACGCCGCCCCCACATGCCTGGCACGCACGCCACGCACAGAGCTCACACCACACGTAGAGCTCACGCCACCCCCGCACGCCTGGCACGCACGCCACGCGCAGAGCTCACGCCACACGCAGAGCTCACGCCACGCGTAGAGCTCACGCCGCTCCCACACGCCTGGCACGCACGCCACGCGCAGAGCTCACGCCACGCGCAGAGCTCACGCCACGCACAGAGCTCACGCCACGGGCAGAGCTCACGCTGCCCCCACGCGCCCTGCTCTGTTCCTGCCAGCAGCTCCCACGCGGCCAAAGGCAGCCTGCAGCTGCGGGCTGGACAGCGCACATTGTCCCCTCCCTGCTGCAGGGAGAGGAGGAGGAGGAGGAGGAAAAGCAAAGCAACCAGACACCGCGGGAAAGGAAGGACGGCCGTGCAGGACCGGGCTGGGGCCCTCGCGCCAGCCCAGCAAGTGCTCTCTGCACCAGCAGTCACCCACACCCTCCCTGGTCGGCTGTCTTCTCCTTGCAGATTTGGCTCGGAAGAGAGAGAGTGCCCACGCAGGGAAGATTGGGACTTTGGAAGCCCAAAGCCTTGATCTGAAGACCTAGGCCCTTCTGTCCTAAGGGCCGGTGAACTTTCATTTTGGAAATTTAAATGATGATTAAGTTCTTATCCATTGATTGACTGATTTGCTCAAGGCTGGTGCTCTACATTTGAGCCACACTGCCAGTTAGGTTTTTGGAATATATGCCTGTACTGGGCCTTGAACTCAAGGCCTACGTACTGTCTCAGCTTTTTTGAGCTAGGGTAGTGCGCTACCATTTGAGCCACAGCTCCACTTGCGGCTTTCTGGATAAGTGTCTCAGTGACTCTTCTGCCTGGGCTGGCTGGCTTCGAATTGCCATCCTCAGATCTCAGCCTCCTGATTATAGTAGATTACAGATATGTGTTGCCAGTGCTCAGGACTTTAAAAAAGGACCTAAAAGACTTTCTCTGCCTCTTCCACCACGTGAGGACCTAGCAAGAAGACAGCCAGCGATAGCCAAAGATAGTCGTCACCAGATCACAACCACACTGGCACCTGATCTCGGAACTCCCAGCCTCCAAAACTGGAGGAAACAAATCTCTGCTGCCTGAAAGCTATCTGATGTGCCATGTCTTATTACAGGATCCTGAGCAGATGAAATCTCAACTCTTGCCCTTTATGGTGAATGGAATTCATCAGGATAGCATAAAGAGTGAGGTACAGGCATACGAGAAGCCTCGGAAATCATAATAAGGCATTTTCAGTCACATCGGTGCTCTCCTGTAGAAGCGTCTGCCACGGTGTGAACGGTGCACATCTGGGCAGTCCATTATGACAAACGCAACTGAAGAACTGAATTGTATTCCAGTTCTATTCATTTACATGCAAGCTGGAGTAACCAAAAGTGAGCCGCAGCCACCATAGTGAATGAAAGAGACAGATAATATCCAAGAAATTCTGTTGTATTTATTTGGGATCTTCATGAATTTGATGTTTTACTGAACTTATGCTTTCCATCCATGGTCAAAGCTGAAGTAGATATTTCTTCTGACAAAGTTACCAGAAATTCTGTTTCAATTAGCCAAACAACAGCTTTAAAAACACACACACACACACAAGGCCCTTTTTGTGCTAAATGATTTGCCTTAGATGATCCAGAATCTAAACCATCCCTCAACAAATACGAAAAGTACAGGGATCCTAGCTCCAGTATCAGTTCCCCATAGGGGCAAATATTGTACAAACACACATGTCTCCTTCCTTACTTGAAAGGAAAAGATTTAGTCAAGATCCTCGTGAATCTTTTCCAGTTTTAATCCCACAGGTTTTATTTGTATGCCATTAAACTCCAGACACTATAAGACAAGGACTGCAAACATAGACGCTATCCAGGCTACGTCAGCAAAGTGTTGGGACACACTTGCCCACACTGGTCAGTCACACAGCTGCGAATTCTCACTTCAGTCTTCTGGTTTTCAAAGAGATCTTCTTTTACCAGTAATCTATGAGTTATGCAAAATTCATCCATGGGGAACATGTGACAGAGATTGTTCCAGCTAGATTAGAATCAAAGATTATGGCAGTTTGGAGATTGCTAAAAAAAAAAACCACAAAAACATGGAAATAGCCTGTGTCCCACTGATAGTACTCATGGGCTTTTCTCCCAATGAATGCAAGCTAGGATGCAGCAAAGACACCTGCACCACCATGTTCATTGCTGCACTGGTCACCAAAGCCAATTTCTGGAAACACCCAAATGCCCTTCAATGGTCAAATAGATCAAAAATGTGATTATATATATGTGTGTATATATATATACAAAATTTATTCATCCATTGGGAAGAAGAGTGTGTCATTTGCAGGGAAATAGATTTGGAAAAAAAGCTGTTAAGTGAAGCAAGTCAGGCTTGGAGAGAGAAAGAACACATGTTTTCTCTCAAATGTGGAAGTTAGATGCAAATTTTAAACATAAATGAAAACATATACAGGTTCCATATCCGTATATATACAAACAAATTGACTAAAGAATGGTATGCACAGTGGAGGATTCCAGTAGTATCACTCCTCCCAACAACTAACTTACCATGTAACAAAATGAATACCGGGAAGCTGAAATACATTTCATCACGGGGGAGGGGTAGATAAATGGGGAGCCAAAGGGAGGGAATTCAATCGTAATATACTTCTATGAAAACAGCAGTGGGGGGATGGGGGTTTGGGAGAGATGGGGAGGGTAATGAAAGGGTGGTACTGATCACGATGCATTGTTCTCATACACTGACACGTTGAATTGAGAGCCCATGGTACAACTGCTTAAATAGAACAAAGTAAGTAAAGAATAAAAATCCTGGGGCCCTGAAACTCTGCCTCTCCACGTGACCTCTGGCCCATCCCTCCTTAACCACGGCCAAGCTCTTCCAGCCTGGTCCTCCTTCCTATGCTGTCTAGTTTAAGTTTCTATTTCTCACTTCTCTTTCTGGGTCCCAAACGTGATTCACAGTGAAATGTCAGCAGTTGGATCAAGCCACCAAAATGGTGTGAAACTGACTGGTTTCTAATAGCCAGAACAGAGAAGAAAGAAATCACAATGCGCCAGAGGTAATGGACAGATACCTGTTATCAGTCATCAATCTTATCATCTATGGCACTATTAAGGAAACACAAGTGTAAAGAGAGTCAAAGCTTCTGGAATTTATTAATAATCTCTGTTTCCTGGAAATAGATTCTACTTAGTTACAAATAAAACGACACATAATTGCTGCTTGGAAAAGCCTTCATCTTTTGTGGATACTTCTGGACAATTCAAAGCTCACTGCAGTAAGAGATTATGACCACCAGGTGGCAGGATAAAACCACCAAACAAGCTCAGACCGCAATGGAGGTGTGTGGACAAAAAAAATCACTTTGGCTCAACATCAACTAAATCTACTTATTCTTTAATTTTCATCCCAGCTGATGTCTTTATAGTTTTCAATTATTATTTGAAATGTATTAGAATTGTGGCTTAAGCCATTCACCCTGAAATAGGCCATAAATGATGACATTTTTCAGTTACCTGCACTGCTCAGAGTTCTTGTTAAAGGGATTAAAATTACAAAGAAAATCTTTTTAATGAATTTTCCAAAGTAGCATTAATTATTATTAGTCTGTTTCCTTTATAGGCTCCTAGGAGGGACAACTGCTGTACTTTGTAAGAGAAACCCCAGATGACACACATTTATGTTCTAGAGTTCTGCGGCTCTAGAGCAGTAGCACCTCAGCCTGGAGAAAAGGCAATCAATTTCTCTTTTTAAATACAGGGCTTGTGCTGGGGATGTACCTCTTTCACTGGGCTACACAGACTTCTTGTACACATTTTTTGAGTGTGTGCTGGTCCTGGGCTTGAACTCAGGGCCTTCTGGCTTTTAGGTGATTATTGGAGATAAGAATCACATAGACTTTCTTTTTCCTGGTCTGGCTTTGAACCATGATCCTCATATCTCAGCCTCCTGAGTAACTAGGATGACAGGCATGAGCCACAGGTGCTCAGCCTACTATAATGATAGACAAAACTCTTTGTATAAAGCTAGTAATAAAATAAGTCCAAATTTCCACTTTGGCTCCCAAAGTCCACCTGCAAGAAAGAAGCTTTCAGTTATTTTTCAAATGTATATTCTTACTCCGGTCCAGAGAAAATGATCAGAATGTGTGGGAAAGAACATTTAGCCTCTTGCTAGATAAGGAAGGTGAGTAACAGGATCCTGCTTTTTGGTTGATAGTGCTTTTCACAGACTTCTTCCTTTGTAAGTCTGAGCACATTTAACTCAGATTTTAATACATCAAATCTAGAAATAGGGTTTTTTTTTAATTTGCTGTCTTTAAGTAATTTTTTTCTGGCTTGGTCAAAAACTCAGAATCAAAGATATAGGTACAGTCAATTTACTTCCATGTTAGGCCTCTCTTTGGCCAAGATGTGAGATCCTTAACTTTAATTGATTTGGAATCCACTCCCTTTTGTTAATTACAATGAAGTTTTAGGATTCCTGGAAAAACAAAAGCTTTGAAGGGTAGGCCTGCTCCTCCTCGGCTCTGAAGGGCTAAGATCTCCACCTTTCTGTGTTTAGGTACATCTCTGGGTGAAGTGACCCCTGGACAAGGTGGATCTGCAGGAGATTGGGAGCTACCTGCTGTACGCCAGGGCTTTTCCTTCACACCAAACAGGAAGTGCTCTGCACAGCTGATGAGCTCAGGGTCCAAGACAAACCTCAACCAAAACTCCGCTCCACAGATAACTATTGCTGATCATTTTCCCTATTCAATGTTCTTTCCTCTTATTATCTAACAAAGTACTTCTAACTCACCTCTACTGTACTCTCTCAAATCCTCTAACTTTTTTACTCTTCAATGATTCTAAGTGACTTGAAAATCATTTATCGTCGCATGCATTTCTCAGTCTTTAAGTCACACCGGCAAAGATGTGATCTTGCCAAGATTAACACCAGGCGATTCTGAACCATTTTAGGCTAACTTCCTCGTGCACGCCATACTGCCACAGATATGTTATAAGGTGAGAATTCGGCGAAGCCACATTTTGAGAGGTCAAATCTTGGAGTCTTTACTGGAGCGCTAGTGGTGTGCAGGCAGCCAATTGTTACAAAGGCCTACAGCCTACAAATATACTTAACACAGTCAGGAAACAGGCCAGAGAAGAAAGAACAAAAACAACACCAACCAACCAATTCAGCTCCAATGGAGAGCTGAATTGGGACACCACGGTGACCAGAGGAGAGTCAGGAGACGGGACACGAACACGGAGACACATGGCATGACGTAACAGCACCTGAGCTGCTCCAGACCTATATAGGGTCAGGTCAGGGGGCAGGTCACAGGAAGCGCCCAGTCCCAGGAACTAGACTGACAGGTTCAGTGACCAGTTGCCCAAGTGCACGCCCCTGTCTCCAGGGATTCAGGTACACCCATCACCTACTGGTGGACTGCTCCTTCCCCCACCATGAAGACAAGATGCCAGACAGACCCCCCCTCTAACCACGCGGCCAATATGGCACTGGCCAGACCTGACCTCCCCACTTCAGGCGCACAATAGACATGGGCCAGCTCTGGTTTCCTTGTTATTGCCTGTGCACAGAGCCCTGGACTGAACACCAGATCTGTGACTCACAGACGGATCACCTCCAGCAACCTGTGTTCTCTCTGCCTTCCTTTCCTCATCTCTAACGTGGGATAACAGTACCTCTCACAGACAGAGGTTTAAAGAATTAAATGATAAAACATATGTTTTTAAACACCTAGAATGGGGTGTGGCTTAAGTTTAGAACATTTTTAAGGTGTTCAAGAATCAGATCATAAATCATTCTAAAGCCAGCCATGTTTTCTCACACTACATGAGGAAAGTACTACCCACGATGTTCCCTGTTTTGGGTTTGTTGTTTTTTTTTTTTTTTTTGACCAAATGACTCATGGCTAGACCAGATAATGCTATAGAAACAGACGTGCACATATGCAAATCTTTGTAATCCATCAAAATAGTGTGTGCCTCAAATTCTTTATTACTGCACCAAACAACCCTCCATTGGTTCTCATTTATTGATAGATACACTTATTTTCTCTTCTCTGGCTTTATTTTTAGACAGTCTCACTGTGTAGTTCAGGTTATCTGGAATTTATGATTCTCCTTCCTGCCTCCCAGGTTCTTGGATTACAAGTATTCCTCATGAAGCCCAACTAAACCTCTAGACAACATACACTTCACTGGATGGCAATATATTAACTCAGGTTTGCAAGATACAGTTATGGTGTGTGTGTGTGTGTGTGTGTGTGTGTGTGTGTGTGTGTGTGTTGAGGGACAGAAGGCCTCTGAAGCAAAATAAAGCTACCAATCACTCCTTAGCCAGGTAACTATGTGTGCATTGATTTAGAATCCTTCCACAGATCATTCTTGCTGGTGTGAAGAAGCTTTCTTGCCCTGGGTGTTTCATTCATCATCTTTAGCTTGCACTGGAAGGGGAGGGGAAAAAAGCTAGCTGTTCACCTCTCTCTAAAGATCAAATCCACCGTGCTCAAGACAAATTGCTTCCTTCTTACAGGTTGAAAAAAAACGTATCTACTATTGAGTCCTAATGAAGATATATGACTTCAAATACAGAGATTCCAGGTACAGCTTCACAGTGAATCCCAGAGAGGTCAGGAAGGCTGCCCATCAGAGGTTTCTGCTGCCTAGAATCCATCCCTTACACGGGGCTCTGGGCTCTCGGCAGGCTGTGCTAACCAGCAGCCTGAGAGGATCAAAGGAGGGTCACCCTCTCCAGGAGACTCACATCTCTGACACAGCAGAGCCAGCAGATGAGATTCCCCACTTAAAGGGCCATCCCTCTCCAATCCGTTCATGTGCTCTATTCAGAGAAGGAGACCAAAAGAGCCCAAAATGACAGTAGGAAATGCTTTTGACAGATGGTTCACCAACAATTCTCCTTTGTCCTGTCCTGGGAAGACCAGTGGCCACGGGCTATTCTCCTAGACAAGAAGACACTCAGAGAGAGACATGTAGGTGCCGAAGAGCTCTACCCTCCACTCAATCAAGTATAAATAAAGGGCCACTTGGAAGGACTGATGCTGGGTTAGCTCCCTCTTTTCTCCTAGGACCTCAAAGTGGTCTTCATCTCAGCCAGGGGTCTTCATGGCATCTTTGTGGGGAAAGGCAGAGCAAATGAGGTGTGGCGCTCTGAGATTCTCACTCAGCAAGGCAGTGGCCGACAAGGGGAAATGGATTTGATTTTTCATGGCTGCATTCCACTTTCTTCAACACAGACAATTGATCCTGGGTGACCACAGCACAGTTTCCTGGAAATTTCCTGGAAGTGTCCGGATGGAAATTCAACAGGGAAAGCATCCTCCTTAAGGTTTTTATGGGCCTCAGGATACTCCTGGCCATACTCATTTCTGCCTCTGGGAAGCTACAGACTCCAATCCAAGAGTTTGAAACACTGGTTCTATAGCCAGGCACTAGTGGCTCAGCCTGTAATCCTAGAAATCAGGGGACTGAGATCAAAGGAGCCATGGTTGAGGCTAGCCCAGGTGAAAAGACCAGGAGACACATCTTCAAGTAAAGCAAAAAACCCAGAAATGAAGCCATGGCTCCAGTGGTAGAGTGCCAGCCTTCACCAGAAAAAGCTAAGCGGAGCTGGAGTCCACAAGTTCAAGGCCCAGGAGTGGCAGAGGGGGAAAAAAGAATTAGCTTTGTGGAAGCCCCTTAGGAACACTGAAGAGAAAGATGAGCCACCCAGAAATGTTCGAAGCCTATCTGATTAAAGGCCACATGGTTTATACCAATGTGCATGTTTTCTTTCTCTCTCTCTCTCTGCAACATTTTTAAATTTTTCACCACAGAGCACGTACAGTTTCCTAAGTCAGGCAATGAGTACATTTCTTTTTGGACCCCTTCCCTAGCTTCCTCACAGTTTTTCCCTCTTGACCCCATCCCATAAGTTATATAGTTCATTGTCAACCCCGTGTCTAGCAAGTATCATTGTTGCATTTGATCACCCCTGTCCCACCATTTCTGTGCTCCCCCCTTCCCCTCCCCAAAACAGATAAACTTACATACAAGACAAAAGTCCAGAAGCAAAAACAGCAACAAAGGAGAAAAACAATAACAAGAAACCTTTTGTTTCCATTTCTTGGAGTTCATTTTAAGAAATACCATTTTATATGATCGTAGGCACATCATTGAGTCTTTGTGATTCTCTCCTAAGAATATTCACTATGTGAATGTCTAGAGTCTTGTATAATTTATCATGTCTAAGTGTATTTTTTTGGGTCCGGTTGTGGGGCCTGAACTCTGGGCCTGGGCGCTGTCCCTCAGCTCTTCAGCTCAAGGCTAGCGCTCTACCACTTGAACCACAGCACCACTTCTAGCTTTTTTCTTTTTGCTTATGTGGTGCTGAGGAATTGAACCCAGGGCCTCAGGCATGCAAGGCAAGTGCTCTA
>NW_012267243.1:12045836-12102932 GCF_000151885.1 Dipodomys ordii | reverse complement strand
GCTCTACCACTGAGCCACCTTCCCAGACCATCTAAGTGTATTTTTATAGGCACATTGTAGTTACAACAAATGAGAGAAACCATGCAATCTATGTTTTTCTGGGTATGGCTTACTTCACTTAATATAAATGTTTCCAAGTCTTTCCATTTCCTTACAAATGGTACTATATCATTCTTTCTCATTGAAGCATGGAATTCCATTGTGTATGTATACCACATTTTCTCGATCCATTGAGAGGCATCTGGGTTGATTCCATATCTTGGCTATGTCAAACAATGTTGCAATGAACATGGTTGTGTTGGTGGTTTTAGTGTGGCCTTGTCTATGGTCATTTGGGCATATGTCCAGGAGTGGAATTTCTGGGTCATAGGGAAGCTCTGTGTTTAATCCTTTTTTAAAAATATGTTTTTGATTGTAAAAATACTGTACAGAGGGGTTACAGTTACATGAGCAAGGTAATGAGTATTTTTCCTATCAAGCGTTGTTACCTCCTCCTTTGTTTTTCCCTTACCATCCCTTCTCTCCCACCTCCACAACTACACCCCCCCTCATGTTTAGTCTTTTGAGGAACCTGTATGCTGCTTTCCAGAGTAGTTGAACAAGTTTACATTCCACCAACAATGTAGAAGCATTCCCTTTGGCCACATCCCACCCCCATGCTCCCCCACCCCCCACATCTGTTATTGTTAGATTTCTTGATAACCGCCATTCTAGCTGGGGTCTGCACCATTTTTTTTTCTAGTATTGACGTTTAAACTCAGGGCCTTGAGCTTGCTTAGCTTGCTTGCCTAAGTGGGCCGTGCCCCCCGCCTTACTTTTAGACAGTTATTTTGGACATGAAGACTGGAAGACATTTTTACCCAAGCTGGCTTTAAACTGCTATTCTCTGGATCTCAATCTCAGCAGCTGGGATTGTAGTAGCAGGGATTACAAGGGTGAACCACTGTCCCTGGCTAATTCTATACCCTTTAAATATAAAGAGCAGAAGCACAGAGAAGTAGTGGGAGAATGAGTTGTAAAAACAAAAAGTAAAGCAGAAAGCTGGTACCTGGGGCAGGAGTGGGGGTTGAAAGGAACAGGAAGTGAATTTGGAATGTCCTGGTACCAAGCAGACACTTGCAAAGGGAGCCGCCTTCATCCATACCAACCCCAGGTGGACTTGTTCATTGGCTAATTATGGGTCTCTCTGTCTTTGACCTCATTTTCTTGTAGCTGTAAGACTATAGGCAATGTGACTATTGATCTTTTGTCATAAACACACATCCTCCTGCAAATTAACCTGAATGATTATTTTATTATCTTTAAGTAGTTGCACAAAAGGGTTTCAATTCAACACGTCAGTTTACGAGTACCTAAAAACCAAATACCCATGCACAAACTTTATTTTCATAAAACAACTCTTTCAAGTCTAATTTTAAAGCACTGAAAAATGTAAAATTTAATGGATCCAGAATATATTTCAAGGCTCTCAAGCCAAGAGCCAGTGGCTCAGGCCTGTAACCCTAGCTACCTACGCAGGCTGAGATCTAAGGGTCAAAGTGCCAAGCCGGCCAGGGCAGGAAAGTCCATGAAAAGCTTATCTTCAATTAACTATGAACAAACAGCAAGTGCAACCGTGGCTTACATGGATGAGCACCAGCCTGAACAAAACAGCTCGGGGCAGAGAACCCAGGCCTGGAGTTCAGTGCCACCCATTAAAAAACAAAATCCCTACATCCTTCTTACAGAATATTAACTGAATACTTGTCAGCAATAAGAGTGAGGATTTCACAATATTCACCAGGTTATTACTAAGAGAGGAGCGAGTTATTAACACATGAAATTCCAGTTGTAATAAACAAACGCAGATAGAAAAGGGCATGCAGAAGTTCATTTCATGAACTTCCTGGTCGTAAATGTTAGACAGCGAGCGCTCGCTCCTTCCACGCCAGGTGGATGTGTGTGGGACTCGTGACCGCTTTGACCAATAGAATGTGGCACAGGTGATGTGGAGTGACTTCTGTGCTCATTTTCAGGTGTGTGCTTTGATCTGTGAGATCACCTCCTCTCCTTGTTGACCTTTGCCCCCTAGGAGACAGCTTGAGTCAGGCTACTGGGGGGAGGGAGGGGATCACACAGGATGGAAAAACTGCCAAGGGCCATAAGAAACCATCCCCCATCTAGGTGACAACAACTACCTGAACACACCAGCACAGAGCTACGCAGACCCATCTCTGTAGTACACCCTGATTCTGCACACAAGGAAATCCTTGCTAGAAGCCACTCAACCTAGAGAATGCTTGTTAACCTAGCGAGAGAAAACAGGCAGGCACACAAAATCTATTTCATTGGCTACCAAATGGACCGACTCAATAAGGAAATGGGTAGGAGAGCTGGGACTTTTCTTTTAGTCTCCATTTTTAAGTTCTGACTGCCGTTGAAGTTGGTCTCCATGTATTTCTATTCAGGATAACTGTGATTGATTTCTTACATCTGTTCCTACCACCACCACCTCCACACACACCATGTACATCTGACCCCTACATAATCACCAATTTAACACAATTGCGTCTATTAGACACAACCCGGGAGTGGTCGCGGTCTTCACCCCCTTTCTCCATGAGGTGTCACCCGGAGCAGCAGGCCGGACAGCATCTCCCCAGTCATCCTGGTGCCCACTCACACAGCCCGTGTCACAACCCTGCTCTCTGCTGCACTTCCAAGATGAGAATTTGCCTAGAAAGCTCCTGACAGCACTCAGACTCTCAGAGAAACGTCAAGAGAGCCCAGAGCAAAGGAGACCTGAGTGAAGAACCACAGTGGTGTGTACATCAGAATGGGGGGGCCGCAGAAAACAGCCCAGGCATTTACCATGCACTCAGAGGCTGCCTCTCAAGGGCCCATTTCTTGGGGAGTCTCCTAAAGGTGACAGGAAATGACCATAAAGACACCTTACCTTAGTCCTCAGAAGTAGTCTTCAGACCTTCGACCTACTGGCCATGTTTTTAGTGATACTGTAAGAGACCAAAGCTGCATTTGCTGGGTCTGGGAGGGAATGGAAAGCCCCCAGTTCCCAAGCTGTGCCGTTTGATCTGAGCTCTTCTTCCCTATCATCCCTTTGAAATCACCAAGAAAGGCCAGATTCCTTGAAAACCAATCTTGTGTGAAGGCAAACTGCTCCGCAAGCAAACAGTATCTTCTTATTTTCTTAAAGCAAACAGCCTCAACATTCAGGAGACTACCTTGTTTCCTGTTTCAATAATAAAGTGATAACCAAAAACTTCCCCAGAATGCCTCCTGAGCCAAAGGCTGAGCTAATAATCTACACCTGGGTCACAGTTAACTCTGTGCACCTTTGTCGCCCCCTGCCTCCTTTTCTCCCTAGTTAATCTGAGGCCGGTGTATGTCTCTACCCCCAGAAAATGGCTGAAGATGTACTGTAGCGCAGACTTCCCACAGCTACCAGATAATAAATTTCCTTCCCCCACCCTTCACTGGGTCTCTTCATTTTGGAATATGGGGGTGAGTGGCCAGACCTAACTTGGGGCTCCTGGACTTTGGATTTGCACGGTCTAACCACCAGGTTCTATTATCCCACAGTGATTTACCTGTGGCCCCAGGATTCTTTCCAGAATGATACTGCCACAAAACTGCCAGAAATATCTCCTCTATGGACAGAAGGGAACCTTACTGCATTGTTGGTGGGAATGTAAACTTGTTCAACCACTTTGGAAAGTAGTATGGAGGTTCCTCAAAAGACTCCACATAGAGCTCCCCTGTGACCCAGCAATCCCACTTTTGGGCATTTACCCAAATGATCACAAACAGGACCATACTAAAGCTACCAGCACAACTATGGTTATTGCAGCATTATTTACCATCGCTAAGATATGGAACCAACCCAGATGCCCCTCAGTAGATGAATGGATCTGATGCCTCCATCAGAAAGAATGACATTGTCCCATTTGTTAGGAAATGGAAAGACTTGGAAAAAATTATATTAAGTAAACCAGGCCCAAAGAAACATAGGTCCCATGGTTTTCCTTATTTGCAATAACTAGTATATGTCTGAGTCAAGCAGAAAAGGTCAGATAATAGGGATATGAACCCTAAGATATGTATTATTCAAATGTTTTTTCTTTCATGTGGTTGTTTCTAACATATTTATAAGATGATTTCTTTGTTGCTTTGTATGTTCTCCCCCACAGTATAACCCCTGCTTTCACTGTATTTGATGTTGGTATAATTTGTGGAGGGGAAGGGAAAAAACAAATTGTTTAGGGATACAGGTGGACCCATTGCAACAATGAGATGTACAAGTCGTTATATCAAAAAACGAACTTTACAACTTTGGAGGGGGGATGGGATGGGAAGGAATGGGAAGGGGAAACAAAGGAGGAGGCAACAATGCTTGATAAGAAATGTACTCATTATCTTGCCCATGTAAATGTAACCCCTCTGTATGGTATTTTCACAAGAAAGAAAGAAAGGACGAAAGAAAGAAAGAAAGAGTTCTGGATTGAGACATGGTCCAGAACAACACATCAGTGGGATCTTATTTGAAAAAGGTCTGTGGATTCAGTAATAAATAGTGTTGTAGCCGTGTTGGTGTTTCTCATTTTGGACTAGGATTATATACCACATCATGATTTGGGAAATCTCGCTGAACAATATGAGAATCCTATATTTGAGACACTTCTTTTAAAACTTGAAAATGTCAGTAGGATGGAAGATGATAATTACTAGCAGATACTCCCTAAAATTACACAAAGAAATCCCTGCCCAGCTTAGTAGCTATTGGCTGATGAGGACACATATTCCTTTTTTTTTTTTTTGCCAGTCCTTGGGCTTGAACTCTGGGCCTGGGCACTGTCCCTGAGCATCTTCGCTCAAGGCTAGCGCTCTACTCTAGCCACAGTGCCACTAATGGCTTTTTCTGTGTATGTAGTCCTGAGAAATCGACCCCAGGACTCCATGCATGCTAGGCAAGCGCTCCACCACTGAGCCACCTTCCCAGCCTAGGACACATATTCCTAATGCTAGTTTTAGGCAACTTAAGTTCTCCCAAATATAGTCTCATCTTCATTTTGATTATGTCACAAAATCAGTAGAAATTTTCTAAGTAGTGCTGCTCGCCATTCATTTGGATCATGCATTGTAAAATGGCTTACACGGTGCTTTTTCTTTTGCAGGACAGGAGGGTGGTCTAGCTTTCAAAGGGGTAGCTTTGTGTTTTAAAATCAACTGAAGAAGAATCACCTAGAAAACTTGTTTTCTTTTTTTTTTTTAATGGTGATGTCCAAGTCCCACATTAAACCTACAGACACAATCTACAGGTGTGGGGTGTTTGTATATCATTCTGTAAGAGACAATTTAGAAGAAGCCTTTGCAGGTTCTGTGAATTAACTAAAAGTCCTCCCCTCCCCCATTGTAGTTGGGCCTTTGATCTGATAACCAAGGAAAACCGATTCATTGATAACATCTGGTGTGAAGAGCAACCTACCCTCACACAATCAGATGTCTTATTGTTATTATTATCTTAAAACAGCCAAAATTTTAGGAAACCACCTTGCTCCTTTTCTATTCTAATAATAAAGTAGTAACTTGTCTGGAATTCCTCTAAGGACAAACAGTAAGCTAATGGTCAACTAGACCACATACCTGTGGCCTGGACTGGTGTAGCTATGTGGACCTTTCTTGCTCCCTGCCTTCAATTCTCTCTATTTAATCTGAAGCCACTGTGTACAGAGGAAGATGGCTGAAGATGTACTAAAGCGCTGTCTATCTTCCATGGCTGCCCTGGAAGACATAATGTAATGAATATAATAAACCTTAATAAGCATGTAGGAAACCTCCCTTCTCTGCGCTTCACCGGCCTCTTTATTTGGAACATGGGGCAAGTGGATGGTCCTAACTTGGAACTCCTGGACTTTAGGACTAGGGTCTAAAAACAGAGCTTCAATTCTGCAATTCTTAAGCGCACTAAGAAAGTGTGAAAACCACGCTTTCAGAAACAACTGTTGGCCAACCAGGATTCATTGACCACTAGATGGTGCCAGGCACTCAAAGATGTGACTTTCTGGACCACTATACATTTACCTATCCCTCCCCACCTTTAACTTTTAGAAAAGGATTACATCACACTAAGCCACCATTCCACTCACTGTCAGCTTAGAGTGTCCCCTCAAATTGATCATGGTTTTAATAGACAGGGGTTTTGCCCTTCGCTTCTTACCTTCTAAGTGCAAATGTTGAGAATGTCCACTGTGTGTGCTGGCAATGAGCCATCAGATACAAATCAGGTAAATTCCACAACTAATCATTTGTACTTCCCTTTTATTTTTATTTATTTATTCATTTATTTTTGTCCATCATGGGGCTTGAACTCAAGGCCTGGGTGCTGTCTTTGAGGTCTTTTTGCTCAAGGCCTGCTCTCTATCACTTTGAGCTCCAGCGCCACTTCCAAGTTTCTAGTGGGCTGGCTCTGAACCAAGACCCTCAGATCTCAGCCTCCTGAGTGGCTAGGGTGATAGTGGTGAGCCATCAGCACCCAGCTAATTTATCATTTGTACCTTCTGATTGCTCTCAATAGCCAGAACTTCAAATGTGAACAGGAATCATTGGCGTATTTTTCTTAACTCCTGGCCTGGGGGCAAAGGCACTTGTCTGCATCTTAGCTATTTCATTCTTCCTTCTTCATTTGCATTTTTGCATATTAAAATTGTAATGCAGATAGCAAGCTCATTTCAAAGGTTCTCTGGAAAATCCACACCATTGAAATCTGTGTGAGGACATTGTATTATCGCTACATGTGCTTGATTATTATTAAATGTGCATTGAACAGAAATGCCTAGCCAATTAAATGAGACAAATACTGTACTTCTTTGACTAATGCTTGTCTTAGTCTGCTTCTACTGCTATAACGAAGTATCTCAGAATGGGTAACTCATAAAGAAGAGAACATTATTTCCTCGCTATTGTGAGAGCTAAGGGGCTGAAGACCAAGATGCCAGCATTTTGTCTGGTTCTAACTGGAACAGGCATCTAATTATATAACTGTGGTTTAGGGCCAGATAATGAATTCAGCTTATTGCTTGCTTTTAGTTGTACAAGTTTTAACAAGACTCCCTCCCCCCACTCCCACCCCACCCTTCTTTTCTCTCTTCGTCTCTCTTTCTTTCTTCCTTCCTTATTCCTACCTGTCCCACCATTCCCACATACTTGAGAACTTTCTTTCTAGATCCAGGCAAGGCCATCAACTCTGGCCAGGGAGAGAGGAACAGGGTGAGTGACAAGTTCAGAAGTGGCACATTAGGAAACAAGTGGAGCCAAGACCACCATCTGACCGGAAGTCAGGCCTTAGCACCTGCACCAGGAAACCGCTGCTTCTGAACTTTCCTTTGGAAGCTATCTGTGTGTGTGTGTGTGTGTGTGTGTGTGTGTGTGTGTACAATCCTCATTTTGCCAAGCAAAATTAATAAGCCTTTACCTCCTTTTCACTAAAACTCTGCTTGCAGTATTTGGGAATTAACGGTGACTTCCATGGAGGAAAGTTGGAGGAAACATGGTGAAGGCTTTCTTGCTGTCTCCCCGGTGCGGAAGGCAGGAGGAAAAGTCAATGAACACTGTCAGAAACCTCTTTATTTTTGTGCCGGCACTGGGTCTTGAACTCAGGGCCTTGTCTTCTTGCGTAGCTTTTTCGCTCAAGGCTGGCACTCTCCACTCGATCCATGGCTCCACTTCCAGCCTCTTGGTGGTTAATTGAAGATGAGAGTCTCGCTGATTTTCTTAACCTGAGCTAGCTTTGAACCCGGATCCTTAGATCTCAGATGCCTGAGTAGCTAGGATTATAGGTACGAGCCACTGGTGACAGGCTTTGAGAAACTTCTTTTTAAAAAAGCCTTAATCTCAAAAAAAAAAAAAGTCTAAGTTCTTGTGGCCCACGAAGTCTTACCTCTCAAAAGCATTCTATTGGCAATACCTCAATTTTGAAGGAGAAAATTCAAACCATAGCGACTCTGATTATGATGGATCTGAGCACTGGGGCATGCGCACTAATACAGGGACACAAGGCTGAACAACACAAGATAAAAGCAGCAAGGAAATAAACCGACAAAACAATGATAGAAAGCAACAACGAATAACAAAACAGAGAGGTTGTCATTTCTACACAAGATGAGATGAACCTTAACAGTGTGCTCACATATTCTTTCCCATTTTGAAGAAAATATTCTTTTATGGATTCATTGAATCTTTGTATTGTTTTTTTTTTAGTCTCCATTTGGTTAATTTAGTTTTTCTTTCTCTAAGAAAAAAAAACCACAAGGAGAAAGACATGGTGACTGAAGCCCATAATAATCCTTAGTGCCATAATAATCCTTAGCGCTTGGGAAGATTACGGTTTGTGGCCTGGAGAGCAAAGCCCTGGAAAGTCCATTTCCCCAGGCAGTGTCTCCTGCTCTCCTTTCTCTAAATCACGTTAACCATTTCCTTCCTTGCTACCCTCTTAGACTGAACATCAATAGTGTATTACTTCTATAGAGTGATGAATTCACAGAAGTCAACTAAGGAGAAGTGGGGGAGAATTGGAGGCAGAAATCCTGAGCAGTACAAGCCCACTGTCTGCTAGGAAGGCAGGCCATCTGAAGTGGAGTGGGGCCTCGAAGCTGTGAGTAAGGCTCTGAGAATGTCAGATAAGAGGAAGCTCTTAGGTGAGGCGGGCGGAGGATGGTCTCAGCCGTCACACCGCAAGCTGCTGTGGTCATTTTGTGACCTGCAGATGTGAGTGGTGGGTGTGGCTGCCCTGTCTGAGCAGGCTCTGGAAGAGAGACGGTGATCTAGCACTTGTGGGAAGAGCAGAGGCCACTGGGACAGCCATTGGCTGCCTAAGTATATGGCTGTGTGAAGTCCCTTCCTGCTACTCCCCAGAGTCTCTTTGAAATTGGCCTTTCCGAGATGGAGGACAAACAGCAGGCTGCAGCAGCAAAGAGGAGAAGGCACCGCACCCTGCAGGCCCACCTCATGCCCTGGAGGAAGCCCGGGGACCCGGCGCTGGGATTGTAAGTGATGGTTTTCAGGGCTGGGCTGGCATGTCTGAGGGTGGAGTGCTGTCTCTGAGCCCTGTGACATCTTTGGGGAGCCTCAGGACAGATTATTTCCATGGAGTAGAGTTTCAGTTGTCCCTTCGAGGCATTTTCCTTGTGTGTCATCCTGAGCAAAGCGAGAATGCTACTACAGACTTGAATGTACTCGGGAAGCTTTTAGATGCAGGCTTCTTCTGTTGCATAAAAGAACTGGGAGAGGCTGAGTTCTTGAAGTTGAAGCATTGGTGCGGAGGGGGCCGTGCAGAAGAGTGGCTTGTTGTCAGGGCTCAGCCTGAGCCTCAGCCTCTTCAGAGCCAGGCATTTCCTGTTGAAGGCTACCTCTGTCACCTTGCCCTATTCGCTCTGCAGGGTGGGGGAATGGTTTCAAGCTCCTTTCAATCCCGAAAGCTACGTTTGGCTTGGGATTCGTTGCCTTTGAGTTCCTGGCCAGCAGGCACTATGGCTTAGGTTTTTGGTGTAGAGAGCTTTCTAGTTTCAAGTTTTGCAGAGAAACAACTACGTGGAGAGGGCTGTTTGTTTGTGGGGGTGGCAGCGCTGGAGTTTGAACTTAGGGTCTTGCTCTGGCAAGGCAGATACTCTACCACGTGAATCAGGCCTCCAGCCCTTTCCGCTTTGTTTTTCAAATAGAGTCTTGCATTGATGCTTGGGCCAGTTTCAACCGTGTTCCTCCTATTTAAGATCCCACCTAACAGGGATGACAGGCTGATATCACTACCGCCACCTGGAGGTTGACTTGCGAATTTCATAAACTCCTTTTTCGGTTGGGCTTGTCTTAAACCTTGAGAGAACCTTAAATTCTGAGCTACTACCTGATAGAGGCTCTAAGACCATTTTTGTTGTTCCAATTCCAACAATTTTTTTTAAATCTCTCAAAGACAGATTCAAGACTTTTCTGGGGGTTTTGAAGCTCAGGAAAAACCAGGACAATAAGAAGAATGTGTCCAGAAATTATTCAAAGATATTACATGTGCACACACACACACACACACACACACACACACTGAGTGTGTGTGTATATAAAGTGTAAATGGGTTAAGGTTATCAGGAGCTTTGTTTTCCTTTGAGGGAGACTGTGTAACAGGCACAGGACTTTGGAATCTCCTGACCTGCATCTAAAACTGTGGTCTGTTGCCATTTATTCTCAGAATAGAATAGAGATGACAAGAATAGGGATGTCTCCCATAGAGGAAGTATGAGATTTGTGGTTGCCCAGGGCAGAGTGGAAGTGGGAGGGGGAGGGGGGGTGTCTGCTCTTGAGTAGAAGGAGGGATGAAATGTGCTAAAATTAGAGAACTGGGAGCGTTGCACAACTCTGTAAATATACTCAAAGCCACTGGATTGTACACTTGAAACAGGAGAGCTTGGTGCTGTATAAATTCCGCCTTCATAAGGTAGTTTACAAGCCGCTCTAAAAAGAGATAACTTGTTATTTGACATAAAGCCCTATTATTTTATTGTAAGTGCTGATTAAAAATAATTATTGCATCTAACAGGTTATGTCGCTAATACATAGATGGTTCATTTTCCTAGCACAGTAAAATTAAGCAAAGGGTGCAATTTTTCCAAACAAAATATATACTGGCCCTGGAGTCCAATTGCAAATTTTAAGGAGGAAACCCATAAAATTCAGAGATTGAGAAAATGTTAGAACTGTTATTGGTGACAGAAGCTATGACAAATAGAACCTGAGAATGAAATTTATACTACGTAAACACATGGTTGTTTTATTTTTATTATTTATTTTATTATTTGTTTATTATTATATTTGATTATATGTTATGTTTATATATTTTTTATTTTTAAATTTTATTGTAAAATGCTATACAAAGGGGTGACAGTTACATGAGTAAGGTAATGAGTCCATTTCTTGTCCGGTATTGTTACCCTCTCCTTTGTTGTTCTCCCATTATCCCTTCCCTCCCCCTCCTCCCTACTCCTTTCCCCCCCTCCCTTCCCATTTTCCCCCCACAAATTTGCAAAGTTCATTTCCAATCTAGTGTCTTATGGGTATCATTGTTGCAATGGGTCATACTGTGTCCTGGTCTCAGCGTATATTGTATTTATTATATCCTGGGGCTTGAGCTCAGGACCTAGGTGTTGTCCCTGGGCTTTTGTACTCAAGGATTATGCTCTACCACTAGAGCCACAGCTTCACCTCCAGTTTTTTTTTTTTGTGGTTAATTGAGATAAGAGTCTCATGGATGGGCTGGGAAGGTGGCTCAGTGGTAGAGCGCTTGCCTCACATGCTTGAGGCCCTGGGTTTGATTCCTCAGCACCACATAAGCAGAAAAAGCTGGAAGTGGCGCTGTGGCTCAAGTGGTAGAGTGCTAGCCTTGAGCTGAAGAGCTGAGGGACAGGGCCCAGGCCCAGAGTTCAGGCCCCACGCCCAACAACAACAACAAAAAAGAGTCTCATGGACTTTCCAGCCCAAGCTGGCTTTGAACCTCAATCCTGGGATCTCAGCCTCCTGAGTAACTAGGATTACAGATGAACCTCTTGCATCTGGCCATAGAATTGTGTTATATGGCAGCAGTAGCAAATGAAGTGCTGTAGGCTATGTGATCGCATCCTTCTGTGTGGGCTGGCGATGTGGTGTTTGTCTGTAATCCCAGCATTGGAGACTGGAGGCAGGAATGAGTCGAGACCAGCGTTGGCTGCACAGTAAGATCCTATCTTAAAAAAAAAATCCAACCCCAAAACAAGAAGACAGTATGAAACAGAGAGGGTGTTGCTGGAGGAATGGCATTCTGCTACCAGTGTGGAGAAGGCTCCCCACACAGCTCCGTGTGTGAAAAGCGTCCTCATTTTCAGGTCGGGACTGAAGTGTGGATCAGGTGTATTTCTCACTCTGCCATTCACTCTTTTTGTGACCTTGGGAAGGTTATCTACCTCTTTGGACATGAATTCCACTGTCTAAAGTTGATGCTTTCAGCGATCCATACTGGTTTTCAAAACTCATTATTGTACCTTGGGTTTCTGGACTGAACTCAAAAGTATCTTGGCCATTACTCTGCTGACGCCAACACAAATATCCCTCACATCTGTTTGATGGAATTCTCTGAATGTGCAGTTAATTCTATTTCAACTACTCTTGGTCCTTGGTGCTCCTGCTGTGAGCAAAGAATGGAGAAAACACTTGAAAATGATTTTTTAGTACATTTAACAAATGTCGGTTATACTTTCAGGAGTACCAAACTAGTTGACAGGCTTTGGCAGAAAACATAATTTTAATAATGCTACAATGTTCGTTATACTTATCTCTGAGATCTAAGGAAAATAGATATTTTTTAAACTTTTTCCCTCTGTGAATGTTCAAGGTATTTTCAGTAAATATGTCTTTGTTTAAGAAACAAAAAAAAATGCAGTTGAAAGTCTTTGAGTTCAATGATATGTCGTAGTTGATGTCCTTAAATTATAGCTTTCAAACGGTAAATTTTATATTTTATGAATAATAGAAATTAACAAATTATATGGCATATGTTCTATATAGCATATATTATATATTATGTTTATCTGTTAAATAGAATACATATATTCCAATACAATAAAAATAATACCAAAAAAACTCCCACCAAGTGGGATGGTACACACCTATAATTCCAGCCACTGGAGTCACAAATTGGAAACCAAAGCAGGCACTGTACAAGGGCAAGCATTGTTGAGGCTTGGATCCAAGCTCTTCAAACCAAGGCAGAATACACAATAGCTACTGTACAATTTATCAGGTGATAATGCTGCTTAATCAAAGAACACAGGTTTCCTAAATCCAATAACTCTGGAGACAAATGCAAATACCCATGTTTGAATGTTGAAACATTTACAGCAGAGCAAGGCAGTCGGGTTGTACAAACTTCCAATGAGCACTTGTCAGCATCGCTTCCCAAAACCACGTTCAAGGCGTCACCTTCGGTAGATAGAGAGCGTGAGACTTTCATCACAGACGTTTTTTACACTGTGGAAGTCGGCCAGCACTATAAATCAGAGCTTTTGCCTCTTCTAGAAAACCAGGTCATCCATACCTCACTGTTTAATAATGAATATGTGGATCAAGCAAAAGAATTGGACAAAAATGTGATGTTTAACATCAGCTGTCTTATTCATTTGATAAATTGATGATTCATTTGATAAAATGAAAAGCAGGAAAGGGCTTGCTCCAGCTGGTAGGAGAACCCGAGCAAGAACTTGGGTTTTCACGTTTCTTTACCGTCTATCATATTTTTCAATAGACAGAAAGTTTGCTTTAAGTCTGATTTTTGCTGTGTTTACTCGAAGATCAAGTTTACAGTCTTTCTGGGGGCAGAATTCACTCTTGTACCATGGCCTGAAACAGATAGTAACAGCTTTTCTCTTTTTTCTTTCTTTCTTCTTTTTGTTTTGGTGCTGGTTCTGGGGCATGAACTCAGGGCCTGGGTGCTATGCCTGAGCTTTTGTGGTCATTTATTTGTAGCTCTTTTTTTTGGTAGTTCACTGGAGATAAATGATAAAAGAAGCTACAGACTTTCCTACCCAGGCTGGTTTCCAACTGCAATCCTCAGATCTCAGTCTCTTGAGTAGGTAGGATTACAGGCGTGAGCTACGATACCCAGGTAGTAACAGCTGTCTGTCAAGAACAACACAGGCCTTCTCTCTGCAGCTGCCCAAACAAGGGGTCAGGACCTCAGGGGAGCAGCTCACTTCCACACTAATCTTTATCACAGAAATTACAGAATAAAAGCGTTTGAGGAGACCAGTACAGACTTCAGATGTGATCTAGTCTATGAGTTAGACTGGGATATTCTAGACTATTCCACCAATGTCAACACCTTAGGCACCCAAATGGTTAACACCAACACACACACACACACACACACACACACACACACACACACATACTCTCTCTCTCTCTGAAATGCTGTATACTGACACTCAGCATAGATCACACAGAGACAAACAAAACATGCCTTCCAATAAGATTACCTATAACTCAATGTTACTGAAAATGAGATGAGTTAAAAAATTATCATCATTATAAATGGCATATGTTGAAGACGTTATATGATGTACAGACTGCGTGATGGGGTTTTGCACAGCAATAGTACTGGCATGCAGTATACAAACTCAAATTACTAACACTAGCAGGAACCCAGCTAGATGGGAAAAAACGAATATTTCTAACTTGGCCTAATTTGTGAAGGAAATCTCATTTATTTATCACTGTAAATAAAGCTCAATTACTTATCTATTGTTTTTGACTTGACCTTGTATCTTGACTCCAAAATTGTAAATACCTAGAAGGAAGACTAGAAAGAGAGAGAAGACAAGGAGGAAGAAGAAGAGGAAGAAGAAGAAGGGGGAATAAGGAGGGGGAGGAGAGAAAGGAGGAAGAAGAGGTACAGGAGGGAAGAGGAAAAAGAAAGGAGAGGGAAGTGGGAATGAGGAACTAAATAGGATAAATCCTCCCTTCTATCTAACCTAGCACCAACAGGTACATTACTTCCTTATGTGTGGACTTCAGAATGCTTGGATTTAATAAACAAGACTATTGTCATTGCATAATGCTGAATTGCTGGAACTATGGACTGCATGCTATTGAAGAAAGAAAATCTTATAGTCAAACATTAATGAGGTCAGTGGAGTTTTCACAAAGGCCTTGAGACAATTTTCAACATCCTCTAAGCCAGGAATTGTAAAATGAAATGCGGATTATGAAAATGATCATGCAGAAACTACAAAGGCTGGAGTCTCAGGCCAGTTAAGAGTTCAGCCACATCACAAGAGAGAGCTTCTTTTGTTGGGTCTGATGTTTCAGGAAAGGCCAGTTACATGTACGTCAAATGAAAGGCGTAAGTAATATCTATTTGCAAAACATGGTAAGACCCAGCAGATCATGTCAGCAAACCAAATCTGACCTACAATCTCTTGGTTTGAGAAAAGAAGCAAATTCCAAAGATGTAAACTGACTTACCAAAGAGAAGAGCCCAAATCTATTTCTCTTTTATCTATGTCAAACTCTTTTTATAAAGCTGCAACACTATGATTTATTGAAGAGTATTGGGGGAAAATGAGATATTTAAATTATTGTTGGTCTTACTTGAAATTTCCAGGTGTCAGTTTTTGTTTAGTTTCAGTTTTTGGTTAGTTTCAGTTTTTGGTTAGTTTTGTGGTTGTTATTCTGTTATGCCAATGTTAGGCTTGAATTCAGAGCCTGAGAGCGATATCTGAGCTTTTATACTCAAGGCAAGTGCTCTACCACTTAAACCACAACTCCACTTCTGGCTTTTTGGTGGTTTATTAGCAATAAGAGTCTCATAGACTTTCCTGCCTTGGCTGGCTTCAAACCACAATCCTCAGATCTCAGTCTCCTGAGTAGCCAGAATTATAGGAGTGAGCCACTGGCGCCTGAAATTTTTGTTGTTGTTGTTAATAACCTCAGTTTCTTATATAAAAGGGTTTCTACTGCTTTTTAGTTGTAGGCTTGTTTTCATAATATATTATTTGTTTTGTCCAGTGCATGTGCTCTTTTTATAACGGTATTTTTATAAAGGTTAAAAATACTGATCTTTGATATCCTGATCTCTGTTCTAATTTCATATATTAAAAAGAAGAAGAGGAGGCTGGTGGAGGGTTGGATACTGTGGGCAAAGGCCATATCTCAATGGTCAAAGGAGATCATTTCTAAATGTCACTGACTAATCACAAAGACAAGAGAGACCACAGTAACGTTGGCAGGAGGAAACCTGGGCTTGTGGCGTAGGTCGCTGCCTAGCAATCGACGGCCATTAATCAGAAAAACAGAGCAGTCAGAATTCACATTTCCTTTTAGTGGCTGTGTGTATCACAGCCTTCTTCCCATTTGAACGTAAAGTGTAACCATAGCGACTATTTCAGGCTCACCCTGGCAGTTTCTATCAAGAAGGAAATCCAGCTGGGGTGTAGTTCAGGAATGGAGTGTTTCACTACCATGTGTTCCATCTGCAACACTGAAAACAAAAGTAGCAAAACTTCCAAGGCAAGCACCAGCTGAATATAGTCCTTGTACAGCTGTAGGACGGCTCCTTCTACTGGCAGTTAAATCCGGATGCCCTGTTGGCCACCGGTGTCTCACACCACTAGTCTTGACTGCACAGGAGACTGCAATGTGAGGATCACCGTTCAAGCCCAGGCAGGAAAGTCCATGAGAATTTTATCTCCAATTAACCAGGCTCAAGTGGTGGTGTGCCAGTCTTAAGCAAAAAACCTACGAGACAGCCCTCGGGCCCTGAGTTTAAGCCCCAGTATCAGCACAAAAATTAATTAATTAATAAAAATTGGAAACTGGGAGAGAGCAAGGGAAGGGTGACATGATTCAGAAAGAAATGTACTCATTCCCTGACTAGTGTAACTGTAACTCCTCTGTACATCACCTCTACAATAACAATACATTTTTCTTTTTCTTTCTTTTTTTTTGGGGGGGGGGTCTGGTCGTGGGGCCTGAACTCTGAGCCTGGGCGCTGTCCCTCAGCTCTTCAGCTCAAGGCTAGCGCTCTACCACTTGAGCCACAGCACCACTTCCAGCTTTTTTTCTTTTTGCTTATGTGGTGCTGAGGAATCGAACCCAGGGCCTCATGCATGCAAGGCAAGCGCTCTACCACTGAGCCACCTTCCCAGCCCAACAATACATTTTTCTTAAAACATGGCTGCCCTTGGAGAAGGCATAAACCATTTTCTACCACCCTCTGTGGCTTCTCTATTTACCCCATAGTTTTACTTCCTTCCCAGCTCCTGAAAGCATTCACATTTATGACTTCCACTCTAGATTCACAGCAAATCTCATCTTAGGCACTATTGCTTATGATGAGGACTTAACATTTCACATGAGTTCAGCCAAGACTTTTGAACTACTTCAGAACTTCCCGTAGGCCAGAATGTTGCTGCCTGGGAAAATAAAATAAAATACCTCTCCAGGTAACTACAGTGTTGGTCTAACTCATCTCCTGCTTTCACAGTGTCATCAATGTGATCATCACACTAATCCTCCATTATTTCAGTTTTAATTCCTACAGGATAAAGTGGGAAATAGCCACAGCAGCCCTTGACGTTCATCGTAATTTAGCTTCCATGTGAGCATTTAACCCTAGTTCCCCACTTCACCAACACAAACTGGCACATACACACTGGGCATGCCCACTTACCTTCTTATGAGCCTGTCTCCTTTCCTTTTGTCTTTCCAGTGTGCCCTCAGGGAAAGTCAATCCAAACACTTTTTCCATGAGACTTTCCTAAGTCATTTTGACCTCAGATGATCTTGTCTCCTTTTTGTTTCATTTCATTGTGTGTGTGTGCGTGCGCGTGTACACCCACCAGTCCTGGGGCTTGAACTCGGGGCTTGTGCATAATATATAATTGTGTAATGAACAAAGTCCATCATAAACCACAGTCTCACTTTTAGCAATAGCAAATTATAAATGTCTTGTTTCTTCATCTATAAAAAGGTAGTTTCACCAAGGCTTACATGACATGTTATAGATGATAATATCCTAGTTGAGATGATAAATAGACTCAAAATATACTAAGAGCTAGAAAGAATCAAGAAATACAAGCCTGATTTACTACCTTCCTAATTCCTTTATTTTTAGTCAACTCTTCAATTGTGCACCTAAAATGTTGGAACAAGGATTCATTCCTAAGCTTTGTCTTTCCGTCAGCCACTGCACCTACCACAGAGTCTTGCCGATAAGCACGTGTGTTAATTGAATGTGCACTAAAGGAGCTTACTAAGTGAGAAATATGCTTGGAGACTGGTTTCTGCCTTTCCAACATGTCTTCCATGACAATGCCAGACCAGAGATAAGGGGACAAAAGAGAACAATAGAAGGGTGGATTCAACCACATACTAGTGGCCCACACCTAAAATCCCAGCCATGCAGGAGGCTGAAATCTGAGGAATAAGGCTTGAGGCCACCTTAGCAGACAAATCCAAGAAACTCATATCTCCAATTAGCTAGCAACAAAGCCTGGACTGAAGGCATGGTTTGAGTGGTAGAGCACCAGCCACAATGGAAAAAACTGAGGAAGAGCTTGAAGTCCTGACCTCCAGCCCTGTGCCTTCCCAGAAGAAAAGTTGAGTGTAGGAGAGAACTTAGATGTGGAGCTGAGCAGAATAGCAACATGAGGACATCACGATGTGCCACCACCATGAGGGCCTAGGATTTAGGGCATTCCAGGCTGAACGCTGCAAACATCCCAGGCAAACCAGAATAAGCTGATTGCCTTATTAGGCATCAGGAAAATCCTCCTGGAAGACATTTTTGTATCATTTCAAAAGCATGCTAGACCACACCACCCACAAACTTGTCCTTGAACAGTTGGACAGAGCAAAGTGCTCCCAAGGCCAAGGCTAAAGGTTTGAAGGTTTGATTTCCCAGGTAACTTCGTATTATTTGCTCTTTTTTTGTTTTTTGGTTGAAGTTTTAAAAAAATTACTCATGTTTACCCTTTCGTATTCCACTCTGCTTTTTTTTTATTAATTTGTATGCATTGATTGTCATACAAGGACATTTGGCTGTGATATGTCCATACATACACACGCACACACACACACACACACACACACACAGAGATACTATGACTGGATCAAATCAACACTATTGTTCCCTCTGCTTGTTATCATCTTAATGGATATCATTATTCCGTTTTCATACACACATATAAAGTACTTCAGTCACAGTCCCTACTCTTTTGTCCCCCCCCCTTTCTCCTGCTGGCTCCTCACCTCCACAAACACCCCCTAACTTGTCAGGTAACTGTGTTCTCTTCCACAGTCACAGCCTATGCGCTTCTCTTAATGCACTGGCTAATCACTAAGACAACAAGAAGGGCGCTCATGGCTATGCTGAACAAGTCTTTTCCTACTACTAAAAGGATTGGCGAGAGGCCCCTGATATTTCCTGGCCTTAAACATTAAGTGGTTGAAGCTTAATACACAAATGAACTCCTGTCTTGTCTTTTCTAGGGCTACACACCAAGTATATCCAGATGATAACGATAAGCCATAGCATGATTATAAAATGCTGCGGCGTAGTGCCCTGCTTATCTGCATCCTAAGCCTGTGACACAGGCTTAGCAGATGTCAAATACAGCAGTGTGGGTTCAAACTCTCAGCAACTAGATGTTGCAGCCTAACACCAGCCTATTCGCGCTCACAGTACTGCCTGACTCTCTGCGCTCATAGAGAGCTGGTGATGCCCGGTGCATGGCAGGTGCAGGCTCATCCTCCATCCTCCTCCTGCCTTCCGGCCTCAGGAGTTTAGGCAAAGCATCTTGTTTTCAGCGACCACATGCCTCTGGCCTCCAGTCCCCTGTATTTTGCTTGTTTAACTTTCCATAGGTGTTTTGCCTAAATCCACAGTGGGTGGGGGTTCATACTAGTAAACTAAGAGCTAGATTTCTCTACCAGAGCAAATGTCAGTAGGATGGAAACCACCTGTGTCATACTAATCAGTTACTCATTAACTTGAAAAACACAAATAGCCTGGGCTAGATTAGAAATCAGGTGAGGCTCTTCCTGCAATGCAGGAACCGTCTGCATTGAAACACCAGATTCTCCACTTTCTCTGGGAGCTTGGGAAATAAGCCTTCGAGCTGATTTCTTGCCTAAACGGTGGACACGTATACAATGGTGAAGAAAAGATTGTCTTCTGGTGATACCGTGTTCAGGTTTGAGATTCCTGGCAGCCTGCAGAAGACAGGAGTAGAAGCTCCGCACAGCTCCACCGACAGCCCCAGCTCCGTGTTCCTCAGGTGAGTGCAGGTGGCCTGGGCCGCCCAGCGGTGGTGCTCCGTAGAGAGCTTAGCTCCCCGGGTAGCAATTAGCCTGGGGAAAGGGAAGACACAGGCCAGGAAGCCTGACAGAGTACAAAAGGAAGAGCTAGGATCCCAGCAAACACAACTATTGCCAGCTCTGAGCAAAGCCATCTCTCGCTTCTCTTTTTTGTGTTTCTTTTGGCTACTGAGCAGTGTCTCCGCTCCTGACTTCCTCTGAGGTTCACAGCAAGGGAAGCCAGGTAATTAAACTAGACCTCCCCTGGTACCCCCAACTACCTGGATGGTTATTAAACTCTTCCTATGAAGTAGTAGTTACTAAGCTACTAAGACGTTGGCCTTTCTAAATTACATATGAAAATAGCATTGGTGTTTCCTTGGTACAACGATTTCCTGTAGAAAGATGTACACAGTAGATGTGACCTGATTCTGAACACAGACTTTTAGGCTGTAAATACTAATATCCACATCAATACCACTAAGAGAGTGGAATTGTTAGCAGGGGAGTGGCCAAACCACTGTTACCGGACCTGGACCACACGATTCTCCAAGCCGGAAGTCTCCAAAAGGGACAAGCCCTCCGCCTGACCCTTGGGTACCACGTTAGTCATGTTGTCCTAAAAATAAAAATAAAAACTTAAGACACACTGAGGCAGAGACCAAAACTGCTTACTCTCTTTCTATCTTTTCCTTTGATCACCAGTGCAATGAACGCTGTAACATCTAAAGTGTTTATAGTTAAGAAGTAGATTGGGAGTTTGACATTAATGTGCCCTGGGGTGGTTGCTCCCCTCCCCCTGCTTTGGACACCTGGTATGCTTTGTCATTCTTGCTGTAAAACTGTCTTATTACTGGGCCAGTGATTTCCAAGGTCAGGCTATTGACTCAATTTTGGGACCCAATGATACGAGTGCCCAACCATCCCTCTAAGCTAAGAATTGTGTTTAGTCCAAAAAACAGTGTCTAGTCCTCAGATAATTTTCTGTGCCCAGAAGACCCATTTTCCTTTGTTTTGGTTGCTTTTCTCTTTCTTTCTATTTCTTGGGTACTTTGCTATTTCTTCTTCCAGGCTGCCACTCTCTCTGACCTGTCCCCAAAGCATGCTAATCATTTGGGCAAGGCCAGAGGGAAAAAGATGTTCTTTCTCCTTTTTTGTTTTTCTTTCTACAAAGTGTTGCAGCTCACTGCTGAGTTGTAATGTTTAAAGCAAGGAAAATAATGCCTTGTGCTTTTAATCAAGGTATTTATTATTACAACGTTAATCTCAGGGTTCCTGGCCCCCTCTTCCCCAGGCCTCCATTTCCTTCATCTGTCCTGTCTCACAAGCAGATATTCTAAATGAGAATTCTCTAGAAATTTGTAAGATGTAATCCAGTAGAAGTGGAAACAAAATATTAGAAGTATCTCATCCAAACCTTCGTGTAATTTTCATATGACTTCCTAAATGAAAAAATAAATAAAGGAATAATCTCCACACACAGCTTTATTTTTAGATAGTACCCTATTGAGAAAGTCAAGAATTAAACATGACTATTTGTCTTATTCATTAATTATTTAAAATCACTCACACAGTAAACACTCTAAATTATGGCTTTTAAAAATTAAATTAAAAACAAAGAAGTCCCATTTTGTTTCATGGCATTGATATATCAGTAGCTCAGGTTATGAAATAAAGTTAAATAGTATTGCAAAGCAAAGATCCATTCAGGATCCATTTTCACATTAGCTTGATTTAGCTATAAATTATTTTTTATTTGCTTGTAGTTGTTCGGGCAAGAGTATAACTTCGATGGTCAAAATGTAAAACTCCTGCATTTTTTCCATATTTTACTAGCTTCAAGTATCTCTCAAAACACTGTGTCTACTCACCTTGTTTTCAAGTAGATTCATGCCAACTCCCCTTTGGAATTTAACCTCTAACCAGAAAAAATAATTAAATTAAAATTCATCAGCAAGCAAATCCATATTTGAAAGTGTAACTTAAATAAGCATAAATAAATGTGGTTTTCATAATGATTAATAGAATAAAATAAAATAAAAACTTGCATTAATCTAAATGCAAACCTCTTTCAGAAAGAATCTGAATATTCAGCCCTGAATGTGAAACATTAAATTTCTAACTTGAACATTTATTAATGCTCCTTTTAAATGTATATCAGGGCTCACTTGAAAATACTTAGCATACTTGAAACAGTATAGACATTTCATCTAACTGAAAGATCTATTTATGTTTTGGGTGTAAAACCATCATATATAATTTGCAACCTTCAGGCACACATTGGTTAACTTTTTAGATAAAATAATAACAATAATAATAATGTGAAGTAGCTGGGCACCAGTGACTTATACCTGTAATCCTAGCTGCTTAGGAGGCTGAGATTTGAGGCTTATGTTCAAAGCCAACCTAGGAAGGAAAGCTCCTGAGACTCAATGAACAACCCAAAAAAGGCCAGAAGTGGAACTGTGAGCTATGGCTCAAGTGGTAGAGTGCTAGCCTTGAGCAAAAAAAAAATCTCAAAAAAAAGGAAGGAAGGAAGGGAGAGAGAGAGAGAGAGAGAGAGAGAGAGAGAGAGAGAGAGAGAGAAAGTAAGCTCTCCCTTATCAATAATAGTGTTCATATGACTTCTTGAAATCCCAGTTTTTTTTGCCATGAACTGGAACTAATAAGCTCTGTACTTTAAACAGAGTCAGAGAGAATTTGTGCAATAGTTGAATGTATGCATTCAACTGAGTAGACGTTTATTAAGTGTTGCAGGGCTAGGCTGCAGGGCAGGTTGAAAGGTCCAGTCTCAAGCAAGGTAAGCAGAGTTCTTGCCTTCCTGGAGATGACTAGTTTCCTATCAGAGGCAGGTAGAAAATGCAAATGAATGTAGACATACACACATAATTCAAAGATTAATGTTTGTTATAGGAAACAAGTAAAAGCTGAGAAGGAGAATAAGAGAGGAAAACTAATTTACATGGAATGGTAGGGCACCTTGAAGAGGTGAAATTGGGGGGAATTAGGTAATGGAAAGAGCTGGGAAGGAGCATGTCCTTCCAGGCTGAGTTGGAAGAAGATCTTGAGTCTGGGGAAGCTGTGGAGCATGGCACCTGGACAAGTCAGAAGCGAGGAGACCGTGAGGGCTAGTGTTCTATTCCAAGTGTGCCAGGAGCCATGGAGGGCTCGTGGTGGTGTGCGCTCATTTCAGACAAGCACTCAGGTCTCCCTGTGGGTTCTGAACAGTGATTTGTTCATCCAAGCAAAGCTACACCTACTCATAACTCCCGGTGTATCTATACATCAGCAGCTCTAAGATTCACACCTAGAGAAGCCTTGGTTCATTATAGATTGTGGATGTGACCAACTCTCCCAACAATGTCCATTGCGTTTCCAGATCTAGGTCATTTATCACTCACAGTTATCCTGCTGCTCCATGACCTGTGAACTGTCTGACTCTCATTGTTTTCCAGTCTGGAAGGTGTGAAATGACATCTTGGTATAGCTTTCATGTGAATTACTTGTACTAGTAAGAGGGGCATTGTTCCAACATCTGGGCTTGAACCCGGATCCCGGGTACTGGCCCTTAGCTTTTTTGCTCAAGGGTGACACGCTACACTGAAGTCATAGCTCTATTTGTAGCTTTTAGGTGGCTAATTGTAGATACGAGTCTTATAAACTTTCATGACTGAGCTGGCTTCCATCCTTGTTGCTCAGATCTCAGCCTCCTGAGCAGCTAGGATTATAGGTTTGAGCCACCAGCAGCCTGGCTCACCATCCTTTTCTTGACAGTATTTGAAACACTTTGTCATGTGATATTTTTGTTAGTTATAGGTGTTAGAAAATGTATTTCAAGCATTTGAATTTGCCATATTCAAGACGTTATTTTTAATTAACTGATCGTTTTCTTTATAACTCATTTAAGAAATCTCTCTCTACCCTGATGTGATAAGAATATTTAGATGTATTCTCTTTTGAAAATGTGCTTTTCTTTCACATCAAGGCCCTTGCTGGAAGGATCTTTGCTCTGTCGTAAACTAGGGTATGAATTCATAATCTGTACAGCAGTCCAAAATTCAAAGTTCATGAGAAGCATCATTCGCTAAAATAAGCGTTACATTAGACAGCCTCATAAAAAATACAAATAAATGGTTATGCCATTATCTATAGTTGGTTGGGAAAGGCTTTGGTGAATTAATAGTTACATAGATTAGTCATTCAGAAAATAGAAAAATCAAGAATTTTTATTGGACTAAGTTGCTTCTGGCAACTTAATATGCAAAGTAGCCATTTGTCAAAGGTGAACGTTCCTCAGTGGAATTAATATGCAGAATGGAGTACCATGAGCTTTGGGCACGTGATGGCAGCTGAACAGGGCAAAGATGATGATGCAGAGCTAAGTCTGGATGTAGGAGAATAAACCAGGCCGTGCCTGCTAACCTCTGAACTCTAGAGTTTTGGGGCTACTCCAGACTGCCACCTCTGATGAGCAATGACCAATCTCCAATTTGACTCCAGTGGAGTCCAAGGCAGCCCTGTAAGCTTCCTCTTGCAGCTCCAATGGAGCTATTGATACTCTTTGCTCTTCTAGCTGTGGGGATATACAGAATGTGTGCCTTTTAAGCCTTGGATTCTTCCCTGCCAAGAACTTAGCTTTCTTCTCTTACTACTGGGCAAAGGACAGGAGACTGTTAATCTGAAGAACAAGAACATGGCAGACATAGCTATCATGACTCATTGTCAGCTCTTACTCACTGGAGCTGTTGGGACAAGAGTAATGCTTAGGTGTACTGCTTAAAAATGCTTAGTAATGCTTAGAATCAGACTGATTATAGAGAAATGCAAAAGCTCCTGCTCCTTTCTGTGTTCACGGGGATGAGTTGGTAACAGTCAAAGAAATCAAGTCTATGTGAAGGCAGTAGATAACAGCATTTATTTCCTGGGTGTAAGGCAGATATTTCTGTGAACGAGTAAAGTCAGTGTTAGTACCTGTGTCCTGTCTCTCAGGAAGAAGAATGAAAGGCAGGCTAATTCAGAAGGCAGACAGAAGGACATACACCTGGGCATAGTGACCCGGAAGTATAAGTGCAGAGCAATAGGACTAGGCCTCTTGGCTGGGGGAGTTAGTATTTTCCAAGCAGGGATGGATACAGCTCCTCAGCAGGTGTTTCCTCTGGGAAGAAAGGAGCTATCCCGTCTCTCCCAACTCCACTGGACCTTCTTCATACTCCACTTATACAAAGCACATACCAGTTTCTCGATTTTCATGCTCTGTGTAGTTGCAGGCTTCTAAATATGCCATAGGACCCTTCCTCCCCTTGCCTGCCCCAAGATTCCTATTTCTCTTTCATGACCCAACTCCTGAAAGATGCCATCTTGAGGGATGGCTCTGTGGCCCCATTCCCACCCTCCAGTCTTTCCATTGTTGTTGGCATGGTATCTTAAGCTAGCCACTTAGCAGAATGTAGTGTTTGCGGGTATATTTTTACCTATATTTTTAGCCTAGGAAGGCTAACTTTCTACCTTCACTCGCCACCACCTCCCCCAGGCCCTGGGAAAGTTCCTAACAAGACATTCACATAGCCATACATTTGTATGAAATATACATGCAATAGCTCCATTGAAATTATGATTGCTCTTCCTCTCCACGGCAGTTTTCCCTCTGCCACATGTCCCATCTGGTCCAGGGTAGCCAATGGCGTTTTTGGCATCCTGACCTAGGGGATGTTGTGTGGAGATGTATTTAGCTGGCAGTCTGGAGAACACGTTTCTGTGATTTGCCTCCACTTTTGTGTATGCGGAAGTTTTTGCCGGCCATCTGGAATAGGCATTGCATCCAGAAATAGTGCTACCACTTACTAAGCCATTCACCCTGCTTAGTAGTAGCACAGAGGTGCAGGACCACACATAACATCGTCGTATGAACCTACCCTGCAGGTGCTGGGCACCAGAATTATATGGGTAGTGGAAGAGAAACAAGGCTTGAAATGTGTGGGACTAGAAGCTAGGCTCTGGGAAATTCTTCCAGTTACACCTGGAAATTGGTTAGCTGGACTTTGCTATTGTTATTGCTTAGAGAAAACAGAAGTTATCTTCTGCCGAGACTGTATCGTCAGTCATGCAGCTGATAACATTATAAGTAATCAATCATATACGTCTTCTTTTTTGATAGTAATTGCACACAATAAGATCTAGCCAATTCCTGTGCTTCAGAGGAATAAACCCCAAATAACACTTAGACGAAAGCCATTACATCTCCATGTCACTCATGGGTGAGCTTGGTATTACCAAAAATAGGTGTGAATTTGAAAAAAAATCTGTCATGTATTAAGAAGTAAGGAGTTTGTGTGTGTGTGTGTGTGTGTGTGTGTGTGTGTGTGTGTGTGTGTGTGTCAGCACTGAGGCTTTTCACTGAAGGCTGAGTCACACCTCCAATTTCAGCTTTTTGGTAGCTAATTGGAGATAAGTCTCACAGATTTACCTGCCTGGGCTGTCTTTGAACCCTGATCCTTGGATCTCAGCTTCCTGAGTAGCTAGGATCACAAGTATGAGCCAGTGGTGCCCAGATTTCAGTTCTTTTTTTTTTTTTTAAGAAAAAAAACTAGCTAGACACCTGTGGCTCACCTATGGTTCCTAGCCCTTCAGAAGGCTGAGACCTGGGGATTGTGGTTCAAAGCCAGCCCAGGTAAGAAAGTCCAGGAGATTCTTTTTTTCCTTTTTTCTTTTTCTTTTTTTTTTGGGGGGGGGGTCTGGTCATGGGGCCTGAACTCTGGGCCTGGGCACTGTCCCTCAGCTCTTCAGCTCAAGGCTAGCACTCTACCACTTGAGCCACAGCGCTACTTCCAGCTTTTTTCTTTTTGCTTATATGGTGCTGAGGAATCGAACCCAGGGCCTCATGCATGCAAGGCAAGCGCTCTACCACTGAGCCACCTTCCCAGCCATGTGACCAATTCAATGAGGATTACTTAAGATTATGGAAATAAATCATAATATGTCAAGCAAATAATTTATTTGAGTGTTGCAATACTTTTGCAGACTTAGGATATGTATGTAATTTGTCAGTGTTATCAAGAATTTTATTTCTAGCCAGACGCTGGTGGCTCAGACATGTCAGTCAGGCTCCTCAGGAGGCTGAGATTTGAGGATTGCAGTTTGAAGCCAGCCCAGGCAAAAATGTCTGGGAGACTCTTATCTCCAGTAAACTAGTCAGAAAAAGCTGAAAAGGGGTGCTGTGGCTCAAGTGGTAGAGCTCTAGCCTTGAGCAAAAGAAGCTTAGGGACAGCGCCCAGGCCCAGAGTTCCAGGGGCAGCAAAAATAATAATAATTATTATTATTAAATGAAATTTTAAACCCATATCAAAGTCTTTTTTTGGTGATGCATCGCATCATTTCCATTGTTTTGTCCGTCATATTTATTCGCTAGGGGTTGGTGGCTAAGGCCTGTAATCCTAGCTGTTCAGGAGGGTGAGATCTGATGATGGTGGTTTGAAGCCAGCCAACGCAAGAAAGTCTGGGATGCTCTTATCTCCAAGTAACCAACGTTTTTTTCTAAAAAACGAAAGTGGAGTTGTAGCTCAAGTAGTAGAGCACCAGCCTTGGGCAAGCAAATTGAAGGGACACCTCTGTGTCTCACCTTTAAATTAACAATAAAAAGGAGAAGGAAAAAAATCTAAGGGACAGCACCCTGGCTCTGAGTTCAAGCGCACACACGCGCGTGCACACACACACACACACAAATACACACACACAGAATCGTTTTGTCTTGACAGATTGAAAAACTCAAATCTAGTTCCTTTGCTTGCCTTCATCATGTCGATTTGTTTATCATTTCTTTAGCCGGTGTGTGTAACAGATCAGAGCCAGGCAGGTATAAGGGAGCTGAGCGCACCAGGAATTGCTTCCTATGGGACTTGGTGGGGAGCCGGCGTGAAAACACTTGAGGCCGGACGCCCTGCCAGGAAGGATGTGAGTGCCCAGTGGCTGCTTGTATATAACCCAGCAGTGAAAACAGCCGCCCTCCTCTCCACACTCAGGGGGCTTCTGCACAGGGACATGTTTTTGTACTTCCCTCGCAGACCAATGGGGTGTCGGTGTGACATTTCCACACATACCCACAATGTATCGCCTCTCCTCATCCCACATCCCACTCCTCCTTCTTGAAACAATGTCCATGGGTTTCCTAGTGCTATTTTCATACATTAAACTGTGTGGATCATGCTCACCCTCTTTCCCTCTCTTAGCTTCCCCCCCCCCCACTGGTGCCCTCTCCTAGCCTAGCCTGTTTGCCCAGGGGCATGTGTGTGTGTGTGTGTGTGTGTGTGTGTGTGTGTGTGTATGCGTCAGTAATGGGGCTTGAACTCAGGGCCAGAGTTCTGTCCCTGAGTTTCTTTGCTCAAGGCTGTAGAGCTCTACTCACTTCCAGCTTTTTGGTGGTTGATTGGAGATGAGAGTCTCACCGGCTTTCCTGCCTGGGCTAGCTTGGAACCATGATCTGTGTATCTCAGCCTCCTGGGTAGCTAGGATTTCAGGCCCACAGGGAATTTTATTTTTATTTTATTTATGTATTTTGTTTTTGTCGTTGTGGGGTTTGAACTCAAGGCCTGGGGGCTCTCCCTAAGCTTTTCACTCAAGGCTAGTGCTCTACCACTTTGAGCCTCAGCACCACTTCTGTCTTCCTGGTGGTTAATTAGAGATAAAAGACCCATTGTAACAATGAGATGTACAAGACACTATGTAGAAAACAAACTTTACAACTTGGAGGAGAGGGGGGAGGAGGGGAGGTAGGGAGGGAAGGGATGGTGGGGGAAAAACAAAGGAGGAAGTAACAATGCCTGATAGGAAATGTACTCATTACCTTACTCATGTAACTGTAACCCCTCTGTACACTATTTTTACAATAAAAAAAAAACAAAAAAAATTTAAATCATTTCACAGACTTTTCTTCCTGGGATGGCTTTGAACAACAATCCTCAGATCTCAGCCTTATGAGTAACTAAGATTACAGGTGTGAGCCAATGGTAGGTACCCAGCTAGAGATTTTTATTTTTAATAGACGTGATCTTATAAATCTTGGTGGCTGTTCACTATAGGTGACAGAGTACAGTTGTGCTCTATATTGCTTAAGTGAGGAAAACAAGTAACAGATAAAGAAAAGAATTTTTCTGTTGTGGCTGTATTACTAAATTAAGCCTGCAAAATTAGTTCCAGAGTGAACATACAACTAGAACCATGACTTCTCCAACTTCATTGATAAGTTTTTTTCACCTGGCTTGGTTTCAAATTATTTAGCCTATTTCCAAAACTCAGATCTCTCTTCCAATGTTATTCAGTTCCATCTCTTTATCCCACGTGGGGTGTTTCTAGAGCCCTGGAGAGGATGTTGGCCCCAGAAATAGACATAATATTGTTTGGAGGAACAAGATCATGGAGAGTTCTAATCCTGCACTGACTCATCATGTAATTCTGTGGGTTTCCAGTGAAGTGTACAGATGCTCCTCAGCTCAGCATGGAATTCCTTCCTTATTAACCCAATGGAAGTTGAAAGCACTGTACATTGAAGCGTATTTAGTTCACCTAAACCTATGGGCCATTATCGCTTACACACATGTGTGCATCATATGTCAATGGTTTCCTCTCATGGTGATGTAACCAAATGCAGCTACAGCTCTCAGCCATTGCCTGGCATTAAAGCAGAAGATTATGCCACCTGCCAAAGCCCTGGAAAAACTAAAGATTTAAAATACAAATGATGATACATCTGGAAAAAAAATCAAAATATGTGTCCAGGACCTTCTCTAGCTATAAAAGACAGTGGTATTCGCTGTAAGTGCTTTTGATGAGGGACCAAAGTATGACAGGTGCTTTCATTTAATAAGTGTGGAGTATCCTCTCTCATCTGCCAAGGAGCTTCTGCCTAAAGAGGCCTCCCTGATGTATGGCTAGTTTTGTCACTTAAGAGCTGTGCCTAGGCCAGGTGCCAATGGCTCACACCAGTAATAGCTACCCAGGAGGTTGAGATCTAGAAAGGACCATGGTTCAAAGCCAGCCTGGGTAAGCAAGTCCATAACACTCTTATCTCCAATTCAACTCCAAAAAGCCAGAAAAGGAGCTGTGGCTCAAGTGGTATGGTGCTGCTTCAAGCAAAAGAGTTCAGTGACAGTGCATAGGCCCTGCATTCAAACCCCAGGACAAACACACACACACACACACACACACACACACACACACCAAGAGCTATGCCTTTCTCCAACCGTTGAATGGCATTATCACAAGGTAAGCATTAAATGAATAGAAGTACTAAATAATACATGAATACACAGCACTCAGAACATGTTCTAATGGCAGCTCTTATTTCAAGGCAGTAGGGTGATGAGTCCACAGAGGAATGGCATCTTTATTTGTCACTTAGAGTTTCTAGAAGCTAGAAATACATCCTTTCTGCTCTAGCCCAGCACCTACAAGAGACTTTTGTTGGGTAGCTAAATGGGCTCTCTCTCTCTCTCTTTCTTTCTCTCTCTCTTTCTCTCCCTCTCTCTCTCTCACTCACACACACACACACACATGTCAGAAGTCAGATAACGTGCATACACTTTGAAAATTCAGCTATTTCCTACCTCTCTAAACTATAACTTTCTACAACATGCTTCCTGTTCATCCTATGGTATGATGCTTCTATCTAGAAATAACATGGATATTTCAGATTCTTAGAGCAACAGAACAAGCCTTGCCTAATATGGAAAAACTGCTGGTTGCCAGGATGCTCTTGGAAGAGAAGAAACCTTCTATATTTTTCCTCCCAGCAGCCTCACAGGGCAGGACAATAGACCTCATTTCAAACACAGGTCTGTGCAGAGAAGGAAGAAGTTCAGAAGCAGGAATGGTGAAGCGGCCCAAGTGTGTTCATTTATCTCACAGTGACCCTGGAGCTTCAAGGAGGATGCTCAGACCCTACTCGGCTTAGGTGGTGCAACCTTTTGCTCTTCCCGGTGCTCCGAGAAGTCCAGACTCAGGGTTGCATGCTAACTCAGGGCCGCTGCACGCTCCTCTTTGTCTACAGCACATTTTGTGCTGATGCCACTGCCTTCAGAAATCCTCCAGACATCAGTCTCCCTTTCTTTGTGTGCACACCACGACTCTTGTCAAGTTCCAGCCTGGCGTTCATCGGGCAGTAAGTTACACTTGTGATGGGTGTCTTTCCTTCTCACGGGGCTGTCTTTTCATTCTATCCCATCACTCAGCGCGGTTCCTGGCACCAAACAGATAATGATAAACATTAGATAGAGGAGTAAATGTGGAGAGGGTGGGGATGAATGAGCAGTTTCCCCCGGGGCGCCGCTCGCTGGGGTCGCTGCTGACCTCACCCAGCATTATACCGGAGCACACCAGCTATTAATTTGCCCAGTCCAGGGGGGCGCAGCTAATGGCCAAGTCAGATGATGCTCCAGACCTTCTGATCCTAGTACAGGCCTGGTCATCACTCCAGTTGGAGTTATTCTTAGATCAGATCCAGTATTTGACTCTCTGTGGTTTCAAATGGTTTATCTTTGCACTTGGGGGTTGCGGGGGAGAGGGGAGAGGGAGCAGGGGCTTACACAAGGAAAGGGCTACCAGGAGCAATAAAGGCTGACATTTCTATTTCTAGAAATTTCAATATCATTTAATGTCACATTGAACTAAAGTCTAAAAGTGAATTTAGTGTAAAATTGAGCTAAATGGCATGTGAAAGAAATAGGCATTTCCTCCAATAAGACATCATTTTTAATTTAATAAATAATCCCTCACATGCCACACACTTTGAAGTCTTCTCACCTTTGTTCTTGTTTTCTTCACCTGGGGTAATAGCTACCTCAAACAATACTCAACTAACAAGTCTTCATGGTGTAGTAAGGCCCTAGAGATCCAGCAGTGAATAAAGTAAGTACAGTCTGAGTTATTCGCCTTCTGAGACAGTCTTGCAATATAGCCCCAGCTGACTCTTGAACTCAAATGTATGATCTGATCCTTTTGCCTCAGCGTGCCAATGCTGAGATTCAGTATACAAGTCCACTCCTGGCTCGTCTAGGTTTTTATTTTTTTTTATTTTTTTTTATTTTTTTTTAATTTAATTTAATTTTATTTGTGAACATACTGTACAGAGGGGTTACAATTGCATGGGCAGGATAATGCGTACATTTCTTACCAAGCATTGCAGCCTCCTCCTTAGTTTACCCTTCCCATCCTTCCCAGCCTCCCCCCTCCCCCCCTCGTCTAGGTTTTTATAGTCCAACGATGGCATTAAAGAAGGGTTCTGAGGGTTCCTTAGGGAACAGAACACAGGGTGGCTGGAAGGCCAGGGGAGGCAGCCCAGCCCCTCAAGCCATAGAGCAGTCCCCAGGGAAATGAAACAGGGGAGATCTGAACCTTAGGCAATGGGTGCAGCTGGAAGAGAAGAGAAAGACACATTCTACCTGAATGCATGCGCCTTTGCCCGCTCTCCCGCCCCCTGTCTGTGGAAGAGAAGAAGCCCTTCCGTTCTGAACAAGAGGGGGGCCAGAGGACATGAAGTAGAGCCTGAACACATTTTCCTCCAAGAGGAAAAGGAAGCCAAAGGCTTAAGTTTGTCCCAACTCTAGAAATGGTATCACCAGCTTTCCTTCCAGAGACCCTATCCAGCTAGTGTAGAAAGTGAGTTAGCAGTCTCTATCTCTGTTTCTCTTTCTCTGTCTCTCTCTGTCTCTGTCTCTCTCTGTCTCTGTCTCTCTCTCTGTCTCTCTCTCTCTCCCCTCCCCCCATCTTTTTAGGGACGAAGGACATTCACTCTAGTACCCTCCCTACCAGGGCTCAGGCCCCTGGAACCTTCTGACTCCATGCTGCCCAACATACAAAGGGAAATCCAAATTCCAGTCAGTCGCTGACATGAACACAAACACACCAAGAAAGCACGTTCCCCACTGAGGAGCTGTGGACGGCCAGGGCTGGGGGGTGTAGCTGAGTGGTAGAGCACTGACCTGTCATGGAATCCTTGGTTTCAGTCCTTAGGAGATCAAGAACGAGAGCCAGAGCAAGCGAGAGAGAGTTGGCTTTTCGGTTGCTTCATCGCACATTATGCCAAAACTTAAAAACTAGCAAGGCGGTTCTGACTGTGGCACTCACTGAAGTTCTGGGAGCCAAGGCTGGTGGGGGTGGGGGGCAGCGGGGGTGTTTCTATGCACACGCAGAGGGTCTGGTATCCTGCAGGCCTCAGTTTTTCTCCCAGAGAATTGAGTTCTTTAAATGTCCTTAATTCGGGTCAGCTGACCCTCCCAGAGCAAATGATTGGTGAGATCAATACAGAAACTAGAGTGAATCATTACTATAGACATGGAATTAGAAATCATCACCCACACAACTCTCTGTCAAATCCTAAAGATTTTGTCGTGTGCTCTACTTCTATGAACTGTTTATAGCTAGCAAAAGCCAAACATGGGGGAGGAAAAGGGATACAAAGCAAAAAGTGACTTACTTTTATATGTCTGGATACATATAGGAGCCATAAAAATTTTAAGATTCTTCTCGTACAGCGGAAGTCTTTAATTACTTAAAGAAATGCAGCATTAAAGCTGAGTGCCAGTGGTTCACATCTGTAATGCTAGCTGCTCAAGAGGCTGAGACCTGAAGATCTTGGTTCTAAGCCAGTCCTGGGCAGGAAGGTCTATGAGACTCTTATCTCCAATTAGCAACCAAAAAGCTGAAACTGGGGGTGTGGTTCAAATGAAAGATCACCAGCTTTAAGCAAAAAAGCTAAGGGACAGTGTCCAGACCCTGGAATACCAACCTTGGTACCAGCACAGAGAGAGAGAGAGAGTTAAAAGAAAGGGGAAACAAACCAACCAAAGGCTAATACCAATACTGAGCAATGTCTGTTTCTCAAAATTCCAGCTCTCTGGAAAAAAATAAAAGAGGATTCTCTCCAGAAAAAAGACACGTTCAAATGGTCAACTCTATCTCATGTCAACAATGACAGATGTTTCCAACATTGCTATTGATTTATGAAGTTAACTGATGATTCATACCCAAGAATTTGATCATTTGTGTTGTGGCATGCTTTTAAATGGCCCCAGCCTTAGTTTCTTCCCTGGATAAGCCAAAAATAAAGACACTAGAAAAACAGGGTGTTGCATATGTGCACTGAAAATAGCGTTTCTCCACATTTGTACACTGAGAGTGGAAAGTGCCAGCCATGTCCCTGGCAGGCTTCATTTCCTGGAGAGCGTTAGGGAACGCTCTCCTTCCATATCTCGTAAATGGAGTGCTCTATCGTGAATAAGACTTTTCCAAAAAGAAGAAGGGAAAAAATTAAATGAGAAGTATTTTCTTTGGGAGAGTGTGGAAGGTAAAGGAGAAGAATTTCTTTCATAGGTTATTCTATTATCATGGTATTTTTTGAATTTACTTGGTTCTAGCTAACATGGTACATTGACCATGAAGTTAATGAAGGTCTATCATTTGTCTCTACCTATCCTATTTAATATATATCAAACTTTTTTATTTTTCCTCAAAGAAGTTATCCCATACCATAAAAGCCACCGATGACAAAACTAACACTGTCCTGGTGGTTATTGGAGATGAACTTTCCCACCAAGACCTATTTTCCTAAATAATAGTATCAGGATTTCACTCTTGTAAATGGCATATTACCATCAGGTCATTTAACAAACCTATACAAGAAGTCATTATCATGCTATGAAAGTTATTTTGAAAATGCTTGTTCCCTGGAGAAGGTGGAGCTCCACTCCCAGACATACTTCTTTTTAACTTAGAATGTCCATATTATTATGCAGGGTAACCACATTAAATATACTACAATGTAGCCCACTAGCTTATAGTGATACAGAATTTCATTTTAGAGAAAGTCATAGAAAAATATGTAGTAGCTCTTTAATCTTTGTTAAAAGGGAAAACCATAAGCAAGAGCTAGTGGGTCATGACTGTAATCCTAGTTACTCAAGAGTCTGAGACAAATCCAAAAGACCTTTATCTCTAATTGACTAGCAAATAGCTACAAGTGAACTTGTGATTCAAGTGGTAGAATGGCAGCCTTGAGGGGAATACATCCAATTGAGAGCATAAGGCCCTGAGTTCAAGCCCCAGTAACAGCATTATGAAGAGGAAGGCAGGCAGGCAGGCAGGCAGGCAGGCAGGAAGGAAGGAAGGAAGGAAGGAAGGAAGGAAGGCTTTTTCTGTTTATGTGGTACTGAGGAATCAAACATGGGGCTTCATGCATACTAAGCAAGCACTCTACACTGAGCCACATTCCCAGCCCTGGACGATGCTTCTTATTAGTGAACCTGCCATGTAGAGCCAGCCCAAACTGGAAGGTGGTTTGGCTCTTACTTACACCAATATCTGAGTATATAATAATGAAACAGCATTCTTCTTCTTATTATTATTATTATTATTGTGGTCCTGTTTCTGCAGCTTGTTCTCAACTCTAATGATCCCAGCATTTGTATGTAAGGTCTAAGGCAATGTTGTAAAACATGGTAAATATTTAACTGAGATATCAAATGACCTTTTGTAAAGTCCTCTATCTAACAGACAGAGACAAGTTTTACTTGACATTTCCCCTGTACTCATCCAAGTGGCCACTAAGAAGAAGAACACATCTTGATAAAGTCTTTACTCCTGCCAACAATGCAGATTTTTTTTATCCTGGACTCTTCTTTAAACTCAAGAGCATAGGCCTTGTTTAGTGCTGAAATCAACAGAAATAAAAACATTCTGTTGTGCACCTGCTAGAATGGCTGAGCATAAGCAATGCTCCAGCCACAGGTCGTTCTCATCAGTCCTGAAGAAAAGCTTAGAAACAGAAAACTCTTATCTGTTAGGCAATTCTTGGTTAGGTCCAGCCCTAGTTCCACAATCTCTTAAATCAGAACAACAGTTTAACATTTATGAGACATCTGTGTGCCAAGCCCTTTCACAAAAGCCATGCAAACCTCATAACAATCTTATTAAATGGGAGCTGTTCTTACCCATTTTTCAGATAGAAGAGTGAGCCTTGGAAAATCAATATTGGACTTCACATTAAGACTCCAAATCTCCGCTCCTCTGATTTCACTGTCATCCAACCCTCCATCACAATCCACATACCTTTAACGTCCCTTCAGCAGAGCGTGATAGAATGGGCTAAAAGGTGTAGCCTTCTAAAGGAAGTGGTTGATTAAAGTCTGATTGGATAACAAAAGCTTTAGGGACAAAAGCAATGATAAGCAAATTTTATGGGTTCAAAATTCAATTCAATTCACCATCAAGAAAGTAAAAGCCATTCCAAGTGCAGTGGCTCACGCCATGTACCTTGGCATTCGGGAGGCGGGAATCAGGATCACATTTTGAATCTAGCATGACCAAAAAGTTCCTAAGAACCCACCTGAAACCAAGAATAAAAAAAAAAAAAAGCTATGTATGGCAGCACATCCCTGCCACTATGAGAAATGTTAATAGAAGGATCAGGATCCAGCCTGGTCTGGAACTAACCCCAAAAACCTATGGACAATGGGGATGGGGAGAGAGCAAAGGACAGAATGAAATAGAATATTTATAAATCAGATGTCTAAGGAAGGTCTGGGACCAAGTGTATGTAAATCATTCTCACAGCTCAGACCTGGGGATGTGACTGGTGGGACAGTGTCCGCCCCTGCAGGCTGAACACCTTGCGTTCAAACCCAAGTCCTGCTAAAGATGAAACACATAAGTAGGTAAACCAATAAGTCTTGCTATTCCATAATAAACACATAACACAGTTTAAAGTTGTCAAAGGATTTGAACTGATTCTTTACCAAAACAGATACATCAATGGGCAACAAGCAATACTGTACTAAACATCATTAGTCACTAAGCAAATTAAAATTAAAACCATGAAGAGGCATCGCGTCAAGAGAATGGCACCCCGAGCAGTCAGGGGATAAGCGGAGCCTTTCTCATTGGCGCTGAGAATGTAAAGCTGTGCACACTTTGAAAACACAAACGTAGTTTCTCACAGAGCTACCATAGGATTCAGCTGCTTCACTCTCAAGTATCTACCCAAGAGAAAGGAAAACCTATGTCCACATAACAACTTGAAAATAACAACAACAAAAATAATAATAATAAAGCTGAGAGAAAACTGTCCAAATAAGAAGACCAATACTCACAGCCACTTTGCTACGAATGACCGAAAAGTAGAAACACCCAACTGTCATCTACTATGGAATGAATCAATAAAATGTGTGGTATCTATAGAATGAAATAGTGTTTGGCAATAAGAAAGAATGAGTGCCATTATATGTTACAACATGGAGGAAAGCAACGAGTCACAAAAGGCTGCATGCTGGGCTGGGAAGGTGGCTCAGTGGTAGAGCGCTTGCGTTACATGCATGAGGCCCTCAGAACCATATAAGCAAAAAGAAAAAAAGCTGGAAGTGGCACTATGGCTCAAGTGGTAGAGTCCTAGCCTTGAGCTGAAGAGCTGAGGGATAGTGCCCAGGCCCAGAGTTCAGGCCCCACGACCAGACCCCAAAAAAAAGGCTGCATGCTTCCATTTATGGAAGATGTCTAGAAGAGGCAAATCTGTAGAGACTAAAAATTAATCGGTGTTTTATAGTTGGTTTGGTTTAGTATGTTCCCCATGAGGAGAGTCATGAAAACATCCAGAAATTACATAGTAGTATTAGTTACACAATTCTGTTTAGTGGTATAAAAGCATTGAATTATGCACATCAAATGTTAGAATCTTACAGTATGAGAATTACATCTCAATAATGTTACTATATTTTAAAAGCTAATGAGAGATTCTTTTGTGTGTGTGTGTGTGTGTGTGTGTGTGTGTGTGTGTGTGTGTGTGTGCTTTATTGGGACTTGAACTTGGGGCCTGGACACTGTCCCTTAGCCTTTCTGCTCCAGGCTGGTACTCTACCATTTGAGCCACATCTCCACTTCCATCTTTTTGCTGGTTAATTAGAGATAAGACTCTTAGGGACTTTCCTTCCCAGGCTGGTTTTGAACTTTGATCCTCAGATCTAAGCCTCCTGAGTAGGCAGGATTACAGGTGTGAGCCAGACTCATTTTTTTTTTTTGAGCCAGACTCTTATAACAGGCATTCCTTGTTGAAAGTTCATACTCTGTAGGCACAAAATACATAAACAAATTTCCCATGACTGATAAAATTGTCTAAAAGATTGACGCTTTTTCCTTAAGCTAGATATTCTAGATGAATATTTTGTTGGACATGTGATATGTCAAAAACACTTTTCTTTATCTCTCCATATGTTGAGGTAGAGATTTATCAGAATGAATCCTGGGATTGAGGCGACTCCAAGACCACCCCACCCTCAGAGACTCACCAGAAGGAATACCTCATGAAGACTTGCATGCATGCGTAATTGATCATAGGGATACATGAAGTGGGATCACAGGGGTAAGGCGCGGGGGGAGTGTGCACAGGCTTCCTGACGCGCGTGTGTGCCTGTGTGTCCCACGAAGGGTTGTGCAAAGCAACACATGGGCAGGGTTTCTGTACCAGGGAGTCTGTTGCTGTGACGCAGGCCCCAGGTGCTCATTGCAGGCTGATTCCATAGGCAGGCCTCCTCTAGCACAGTTACCTAAGTCACACTCCCCCGGGGGAAGCCGCAGTTCAACCTAAAGCCTAACATGTCACAGTTCTAGGCACAAGGAGCCACCTTTCTGGTCTACATAGGCACACCAAGACCAAAACTTTGGATTCCCACTTGCCAGTGTGGGAGAGCCTTGCTCTTGGTAAACAAGCTTTTGTAAGAATAGCAGCCCCAGGACTTCTGGGTGAACTTTTCATCCCAGAGATAAAAGGCAAAGATCTCAAAACCACCCATTGAAGGACACAGATAGAGACGGAGATAGAAAGAGCCTTTGGCCGGGGCTCTGCAGCACTGCAGGGCTAAGGGCACGCTCTAGGGTCTGCTTCCAAAGTTCAGTGCGCTGACGCCCACGTCGCAGGCGAGCTGGGTTCTGTCCCTGCAGTGGAAATAAACCTTGGTGCCTCCCTGGAGCCCTGATGTCCCCCCTGCTCCACTCCTGCGGCGCTGGGAACAGAGGTGTAGAGCTCACTTTTTGCTCGGGCTGGGACTGGATTATGATTCTCCTGTTTACATTTTGCACATAGCTAGGCTTAGGCCACCACACCCAGCTACTGGTTCCGATGGGATCTCCACAATCCTTTTGTCCTGGCTGACCTCAAACTGCAATCCTCTTCATCGCTGCCTCCTGTATAGGTCGGAGGACAGAAATGAGCCACATAGTTGGCATCACACTGAGTGCCACTATACCCAGTGATCGGTTGGAAAGGGAGTCTCCAAGCTTTTCCTCCCAGACTGGCCTCAAACCACGATCCTCTTGATATCAGCCTCCCAAGCAGCTGGGATTACAAGGATGAGCCACTGGCACTGGGCTGAAATTGTTTTCTATTACAATTCTGTTTCTCTGGCTCACTAAAGAAAAAGTACATCACTAGAAGATGATTTTTGGGTTTTGCTAGTCCTAGCGCTTGAACCCAAAGCGCCACTTCTGCATTTTTGTTTATGTGGTACTGAGGAATAGAACCCAGGGTTTCGTGCATGCTAGACAAGCACTCTACCACTAAGCCACATTCCCAGCCAGAAGATGATTTCAATTTTCCAAATTGATAATTCAACTTAAAACGACCTTTAGAAACCATAGATTATGGAAATCAAATTATTTTTGCTAAATTGTACTTTCAGCTCTATGGAACAATATAGTCAATTCTTATTTACCAGTCTTTCAAAATTCTCAAAGATCTCTTTTTTAAAACATAATTTTATTGTAAAAGTGATGCACAGAGGAGTTGCAGTTGCATAACGAGTACATTTCTTTTTTTTTAATTTAATTTTATTTTATTTGTGAACATACTGTACAGAGGGGTTACAATTGCATGGGCAGGATAATGCGTACATTTCTTACCAAGCATTGCATCCTCCTCCTTTGTTTACCCTTCACATCCCTTCCCAGCCTCCCCCCCCCCCCCCCCCCCCCACCCCCCCCCCCCCCCCCCCCCCCCCCCCCCCCCCCCCCCCCCCCCCCCCTCCCCCCCCCCCCCCCCCCCCCCCCCCCCCCGCACCGACGTTGTAAAGCTCCTTTTGGACATGACAACTTGTACTTCTCATTGTTGCAACAGGTCCACCTGTATCTTTAAACAACTGGTTTTTCCCCATCTCCTCCTCAAGTTATACTGACATCAAATATAGTGAAAGCAGGGGTTATACTGTGGGGGAGGGACATACAAAGCAACAAAGAGATAATCTTATAAATGCGTTAGAAACACATGCATGAAAGAAAAAAACATTAAAATACATATCTAAGGGTTCATTTTCCTGACATCATATTATCTGACCTTTTCCACTTGACTCATACATATACTAGATATTGCAAATAAGGGAAACCATGGGACCTATGTTTCTTTGGGCCTGGCTTACTTCACTTACGAGTACATTTCTTTCAAACATTGTGACCCCCTCCCTAGTCTTCCACTTTCCCTCCCCTCCCCCCACCCCAAGTTGTAAAGTTCATTTCCAATATAGTGACCTGTGAGTATTGCTGTTGTACTGTTCACCCTCTGCCCTTTGTGGAAACAAGAAGGGTGTTTTTGTTGTTGTTTTTAATGTCCTATGTGAAGTTCTTTCTTTTTTCCTTCATTTTCCCCCTTTCATTTTGGTTTATACCGTGTTGTCACTGCTTTTGGTTTTGGTACCCTGTGTCTTGTATTTACGTCTATCTGATCTGGGAAGGGAAGGGGAATAACAAAATGCGAGACAAAGGTCAAAGGGCTCTCTTTTCCATCATATCTGCCCAGGTGGGGAAATGTTACTTCCCTGGGATCCAACTTGGCTATCTGAATAGCTGGCCTAGCTGCTCGGAGAAAACATTCTAGAAGAGATTGTCCAGAGAGGGCCTCTCACCTAATTCTCCAGGCTTAATCTTCACGAAGTCTAATTATTCTGAATAAGTCAACTTGAAAAACGAGACAAAACAAATCAATGCTGTGCACTCAGCCAGCGTCCGAGATCACAGTGACTTCCCACCCCAGCTGTCCGTCACGGGGCAGGTTTACAAGACCTGAATAAAAAATTCTCTCTGGAAAGCTGAACAATTGTTTCCTTAAAGAAAGGAAAATGTTAAGTTGTCAGCAAAGAGCAGAGCTGGACTCCATAATGCACATGATAATCATGCCCACAGCTGAGGTCTTCCCTGAGCCATTCTAGTACCCCGCACAAGTGACCATCTGGCCCAGGCTCAGAGGGGAGGATCTGACAGAAGGAGATATTTGTATCCATGTTAGTTGTTAAAGGACATGGGATATTAGAAGCAAACCTGGAATTAGGTAGAGAGAGTAAAGCATGAGCGGCAGCTCCTATTTAAAAGCTTATCATATGATAGAGCAAGTGAATGCAGCCTTCAGAGCTAAATTTAAATCAAGCACACAGGAAGAGATAGAAGTGCAATAGTCAAAGAAAATGCTGAACCACCAAAATTGCCCCAAAAACATACTGGGCTGTCATGAGCCGGAATGAGTTCCCTGAAGTTAGAGGAGTTTAAGCCTTTGATAGATCTCTTCCACCTTCTTCATTCCTTCATCAAATGCGTGTGGAGGGTTGACGTAGCTGTATGTGGATGAAGAAAAGTCTTGGCTTTGTCTCTCCTCCAAGTTAGATTCTTGTGGGTTCATTTTGGATGTTTAGAGGAGACAGAAGGGGTGCAGTATTTCCTCAACCCAAGCAATTCTATATCCATGTAATAAAAGGCATGGGTTTCTCTACATTTGGAGTAGCACACATATGGCAACTAAATTAATAATATTTCGCTATGAAATAGCCTAGAGCTTGCCTAGAGAATAGTTAGGATGCTATTAGCATCAAGTCATTAAAATTGTAACAAGAAGTCTCCAATATACATTAATGAATAAACCATCTTCCAAGAAAATGAGCTACATAGATTTGGTGTTTTGTGTGCTTTTGAGGCAAATGATTTTTGTAACTCAATTAGATATACTTTGTGTTTAGAAGATACTTTTTCTTCAGAATAATGGAAAAGCAGTGTTGTGTAATTAAAAAAGAAAAGAAACATAAGGCTAAAGGAAAAAAGCATACCAAAAGGATTCTTAAACTATGATTAACATTTAGTGTCTGATTTAATCTTTATGCACAAAAACTAATGAAGTACAATCTATTCTTGATTGTTAATTCTCATCGACAAATTTCATTTTCTAATTATTAACCACCACATTATATGATCACTTTACCTTAAACTGAATGTAACAATCCTGATCTCAGTCTGAGTATAGCAGAGAATTTGAAATCATGGCCTCTTAGACCTGATAGTCCCGAAGAGTCAGGCTATGAGAAGCAATGGGAAAATTCCAGGGGCTGGTCTCTGATCTTCCCAGCTTGGCTCCAAGCAACACACAATTCGTAGCATTTCCTCATGGAAAATGAATTTGCATTCACAACCGCTCACTTTACGTCTTTATTTTACAGCCTTTTCTTAGTGCTTTGACTTAAAAAAAAAATCTTTTAGCAAGTGAAGTATTCATGCTAGAATGTTAGATGTTTAAAAGAGCAAAAGTAAAAAAAAAAAATGGGACTGAAAAAGTCAAAAGCAGCAGGAAAGAGTGTGCTACTCAATTTCCACAGCAAGAAGATATTTTGTTTTGTTTGTGGTTCTGTGGGAGTTGAACTCAGGGCCACGTGTATGCTAGGCCAGCACTCGACCATTTACACTATGCTCCCAGTAAACTTTTGGATTTTAATTTGGATCTGTTTTGCCTTTTCATTTTTCCTCTTGTGTCTTTGTTATGAGAGCATTTCAGTCCTCTCTCTAAGCAAATCTAAATATACCAACAGGGTACAGGCTCTCTGCAGTCTCTCTGCTTACCAGAACTTGTCTTTTACCCTTTTTACTCATTTTCTTTCTTTTTTCTCTCCCTCTTTTTTCTTCCTTCTTTCCCTTTTCTCTTCTTTTGCCTTTTAAAAAGATGTGAGGTAATATTTCTTTTTTTTTTTTTTTTTGGGTCCGGTCGTGGGGCCTGAACTCTGGGCCTGGGCACTGTCCCTCTGCCCTTCAGCTCAAGGTTAGCGCTCTACCACTTGAGCCACAGCGCCACTTCCGGCTTTTTTCTTTTTGTTTATGTGGTGCTGGGAATCGAACCCAGGGTCTCAGGCATGCAAGGCAAGCGCTCTACCACTGAGCCACCTTCCCAGCCCCGTGAGGTAATATTTCATTATAGGTTTGACTCACATTTCTCAGATAGCTGGTGATATTAACTTTTCATATACCCATTGCTCATTTGTGTTCCTTCTTTCTAAAAAAAAAAAAAACCTATTAAGTTCCCTGGCATAGTTATTAATCAAGATTTTGTGGTTCTGTTTGTTTGCTATTAAGTTACATGCATTCCTTATATATTTTGAATATTAACTCCTTACTAGATAAACAGTTTGAATAGCCCATTTGTTAGGCTATCTCTTGGTTCTACTGATTTTTTTCCTTTGCTGTATAGAAGGATTTTTAGTTGTATGCAGTCCCATTTAATCTATTTTTTGCTCTTGTTGCTTGTGCTTTGGAATCATATGCAAAAAAATGAACTTCCCAGACCAATTTCACTAAACATTTTTTCTATGTCTTCCAGTCATTCCATGCTTTCACATCTTTTCACTCAAAGCTAGCACTCTACAGCTTGAGCCACAACTCCACGTCCTAACTCACATCTTATATTTAAAACTTCAGTCTGTTTTTGTGGATGTTTGTATATAAGGGTCCAATTTTATTCTTTTGCATGTACAAGCCAAGATTTTCTAAAACCAATTCTTGAAAAAGCTACTATTTTTTCCTCGGGTATTCTTGGCACTCTTTTCAGAGACCAGTTGATTATAGATGGATAGATTTATTAGTAGGCTCTGAGTTCTGTTGCATTGGCCCATGTATCTGTTTTCTTTTTACAATTCCCATGAACATTTTGCTTCTAATATCCCATGTCCTTTAACAACTAACATGGATACAAATATCTCCTGCTCCCTCGGCGCACGTACCTTGTGCATGGTACCAGAATGGCTCAGGGAAGACCTCAGCTGTGGGCGACTGATGAAGATCATATGCATGGTAGAATCCAGCTCTGCTCTGTGCTGTCAAATTAACATTTTGATTACTGTAAGATTCCATTCTATTTTGAGATCAGGGAGTGTGTTGCCTCCCACTTTGTTTTGCTCAAGATCACCCTAGTCTTTTATTGTTCCACCCACATTTGAGAATTATTTTGTCTATTTCTATAAAGAATATCTTTAGGATCCAGGCGCCGATGGTTCATGCTTGTAATCCTAGCTACTCAGGAGGCTGAGATCTGAGGATTGCTGTTCAGAGCCAGCCTGGGGAGGAAAGTCTGTGAGTCTCTTATCTCTAATGAACCACCAAAAAAAGTCTTACAGATTTTCCTGCCTGGATTGTCTTTTGAACCTCAATCATCAGATCTCAGTCTACTGAGTAGCTAGGATTACAGGTGTGAACTACACGCACCCTGCTGTCTTTCATTTCTTAATGTTTTATATCACATTTATTGATATGCATATGTTGAACCATCCTTCTATCTAAGGGGATGAAACACACCAGTGTTGATGAGCTACACCTTTTGTTTGTCTAAAGAAATGTCTGTCCTTCATATCTGAGGACCACTTTGCCTAGTATCTGAATTTTCACAAACATCAGCGAGACTATCTAGATGAGTACATTTATTACCCAAGTTCTGCTAAGAAAGAAGAGATGATCTGGAAAAGAACATCATTTTTCTAAACATTCAATACTGAATAATATTTGAATCATAAAATATTCATGATAAAATTTGTTAAACAAACAAATATAATGTACAACTCTGCCAAAAGAAGGTGGAATGCTGAGGTCTGGTAGTCGTGCATTCAATTGGAAAGCCTGTCACACGACCAACATATTACATTTGTAAAAACAGTCTTGGTACTACTAGTGAAATATTAAGGTTACACTCTCCAAGTGGAAGCCAAAAACTAGTGGCTACCTTCCCTAAAAATCAAAAAATTGCAGGCTCCTACAGACAATTCACCTCAAGAAAATGAAACCCTAAAATCAAATTAGTCCTGGTATGGTAACAAGAAAGGTATCAAGAAGGTAAAAAAGAGTCAAAATTCTTAATTTTCTTTATCCCAGAGAGTAGGAGGTAAAGTCACCAGCTCAATGGAAGCTGTGGGGAGAAAGCACATAGAATCAATTCACTGTTACTCGAGACCAGTTTGCATCAACAATATAATGCAGAGACTAGGAAGTCTGTTCATGCTTGATGTTAGTTCTCTAACAAGGAACAAACCAGAAATAACTCTTAAATCTGTGCCTACACAACTACCCCTGTGAACACCCGTGGACAAGGAGAAATGCCAGCCTCAAAGTCCTTAGCCAGTCTCCTCAAAAGGAGCAGCTTAAGATCTGGGAGACTTGAGTTCTGTCATTAACTGTAGCAATCTGAAAGATGTGGAAAACTTAGAAAGCCATAACTGCCAGAGCTTAATGGATCCAAGGCCTTCATTCAGTGTTAGAATTGTCAGGCCCTGTTCTTGGATACTGGGGGGATAAGTGTGCTCCGTCTCTGTGCTCATGAGGGGACAAGGCTAGACATGGGACAGCCACAAATCAGGAGAGAAATCTTGGGCATAATAACTAAAGCTAAGTGCTGATACTAATGGGGCACTTTGGACTTGCCACAGCCCATTCTAATGGCTTTCCAAGTGGTTTTGTTTGATTGCTGGCTGCTGGTACTTGGCTTTGAACTCAGGGCCTTGGTGCTGTCTGTTAGCTTTTTCACTCAAGGCTGGAGCTCTACCACTTGAGCCACAGTTCCACTTCCAGCTTTTTCCTTGTTAATTAAAGAGTCTCACAGACTTTGCTGCTTTGAACTACAATCCTCAGATCTCAATCTTCTGAGTAGCTAGGATTACAAGTATGTGCCACCGACCACACCTGGCATGTTTTAACTCATTCAATTATCACAACACCTAATACCTTTTCCCCTGTTTACAGTGAGGAACTTGATGCTCAGAGAGGCTCAATAACTTGCCTGAAGTCACTCACACACTCATGATTGGTACTGGAAATGGAAGCCCAGATTTCTTGATCATCTATCATGTAGAATCGAATGGTTTTAATTTTGATTATGGTATAGGGGCAGGAGAAATTGGTATTGAGTACCATGTTGTTCAGAGGAAGATGGCATGGCCTCCCGGGGTGGGGGGCGGGGGGGGGGTCTGCATTGCTTGGCTCCAGAATAGAAACAATGATGAGATTAGCTCCAGAATCCCTGGAATCCTCTCATCGCCTTGGAACTCATTTCTTGTGACATCACTGGAGGTGGCACACTGTGGGAAGAAAGCAAGCTTGAAGAACAATACGACTAAATTACTGATGGTGTGACACAGGGTGAGCTGTTTGCCGCTCCCAGTCTCTGTTTCTTCCGTGGTGCAATATCCTCGAACGGTTAGCTTTCTGTTTCCTTCTGCTGTATATCATCCAGTTGAGCTCATGTCGATCTAGTGAACCAGACTCTTGTATGGTTGGCTACACATTACTAAAATACCTTTTGGGGAATCTAAAGGAAGTAAAATATAAGAGCTTTGAGTATATTGAGTTATTTTTCTTAATCTAGAAGATTCTACTTTACCATGCAGCTACTTTATTTTAAGAGAGTTTCTTGAATTTTTTTTGGATAACACAATTCAGCTAACAGCTACGTAAGTAGAAACAAAGACATAAAGATACTATTTACAAACCATGATTGATCAAGAAAGTTTTCAACAGATATTCTGCTAGAGTTCGTTCTGTAATGCTACATACTAAAATAAACGTATGAATGAGAATGAGAATAGTCAGAAAAATTCCTCTCCAAAAATTCTTTTTTTTTCATTATAAGTAAGCAGAGATAATGAGTATTATAGAAAAGGATAAATAGGGGGCTGGGAAGGTGGCTCAGTGGTAGAGCGCTTGCCTCGCATGCCTGAGGCCCTGAGTTCCATTCAGTACCACATAAGCAGAAAAAACTGGAAGTGGCGCTGTAGCTCAAGTGGTAGAGTGCTAGCCTAGAGCTGAAGAGCTGAGGGACAGGGCCCAGGCCCAGAGTTCAGGCCCCACAACTGACAGAAAAAAAATTAAATTAAAAATTAGAAAAGGATAAATAGAACAAATAAATAGAGATGGGAACCAGTGGCCCATGCCTACCACCCTCGCTACTAGGAGGCTGAAACAGGGAGGTTTGATGGCAGCTTGGGCAGAACAGTTCCTAAGACCTGTTTTCAACCACTAACAGGACATGGTGGTTCATGCCTGTCACCCTCCCTTCATGAGAAAGAAAAACAAGGGGACAATGGTCCAGGAACCAGGGCCCAGTAAGGGAGTTGGACCACTTCAACCAGAGCAAAAAGGACAAGAAGGTGTGGCTCAGTGGTGGAGTGTCTTCCTAACAAACATGAGGCCCTTAGTTCAAACCCCAGTACTGGAAAAGAAAGAGAAAAAGATCATATTGGCTATCTATCTATCTATATATATAGTTTCTTCATTCTGTTACTTTACTAACATAGAATGCATTTTTTGAGTTAACCACTTTTGGCTAAAACTTTCCAGGCTTTTCATGTCACTTGTTAGAATTCAGATTTAACTTACTTCTATTGCGATGCACACATTTTACATGAATGTTCAATGCGTCTTTAGATATGTATGTGTGCATATGTGCGTGCCACCATGGAACATCTCCAGTGTCATAGGCTGTCCTGCTCCTTCCCAGTGCAACTGCAGGAAACCACCATCCATCCTTTCAAACAGAGCAGTACAGCCGTAGAAAGGGACAGCTGACAGCACAAAGGAAGGCTGAGCCCGATTTTGTTTTCTGTTTGTTTGCTGGTGTATGCCATGATATTTTTCATTAAGGAGCTTACATACTGGAAGTTTAGAAACCACTAGATAGACACCCAAGGCTCTAAGGAATTCATTCAGAGGAATTAAACTCAGAGCTGGAACTTAGTGAGAGGAAGCAGCCTCCAATTTATTTCTACAAGAATGAGAATGGAAGTGGTGCTGTGGCTCAGGTGGTAGAGCGCTCGCCTTGAGCTGAAGAGCTCAGGGACAGCACCCAGGCCCAGAGTTCAAACCCTATGACTGACAAAAAAAAAAAAAAAGAATGGGATTACTCATGATTTCTTTTTTCTAGGGCAAAATAGTTAAGGAAATCATCACTAAATGAAGTGATGGTTTACACTCTCCATGTCAACACAGTTTGATTCAATAAGGTCAGAACAAAACTTTCACCTGTGATTAATGAAGTCAATATAGGCAATAGTCACAAGTCAAACACAAACTCTTGATTGGGTCATGAAGCTGCCAGCAGGTATAGTCCTAGTTACTCAAGAGGCTGAGATCTGAAGATCACAGTTTGAAGCTAGCCCAGGCAGAAAAGACCCCATGAGACTCTTATCTCCAATGAACCACTCAAAAACGAAAAGTGAAGCTGTGGCTCAAAGTGGTAGAGAGCTACCTGTGAGCAAAAACAGCTCCAGAGAGAGAGAGAGAGAGTGATTTGATATCAATGGAGCATGAGCTTGAGTTTTTTTTCATGTAATTGTGATCATTTGGCATTCCTGCATAAATTTTCACCCTACTGTTCTGCCAACTTTTAAGCCATTTAATAGAGGTTGGAAGTACATTGAGTGACTGAGAGTAATCCTCACCTTCCTCTAACAATGAGGCAGTCAAATCTAAGATATTGGTTCATTAAATGCCAGCTCTAAACAAATGAGCTGGTATATTTTAGTCTGGTCAATACTATAGATTCTCTAAATTTTATAAGCAGGACATTTTTAGAAAATAAAAGGAAGTCAATTTGAATGATGCCTGAACAGCAAGACTAACTCAGAATTGTCCCCCGTGGAGCAGGACACAGTCTCCAAGCTGTCACACAACTCCACTCCAGAAAAGTTCACGTTGATTAACATTTCATTCCAATGTTTGTGTTGCTTTGTTTACCAGTTAAGCTAAAACTTCTGTGGTAATGAAGGCATTTGAGAGAGTGGGGGAAAAACCAACAAGAAGGAGTTTTGAAAGGTGATGACTGAGATCTAGCAAGTTAAACACGCCGATGTGTCTGATCTAAGGGCCAGGGTTTAATTAACTTCTGACATGAAGAAAACAGACTGAGAGGAGGGCAGAGGTCACATCTGTCTACCTTTAGTGACTCCCTCCAGCGTGTGACTGAAGGCTTTGCGTGCTGTGGTTGCCATTACGTGCTGCAGGCTGATGAAATAAAGCAGGGCAGGGGCCTCAATTTGTTAACGTGCTAGGCTGGTCAATTACAATGTGGTGATGATTATCAATAGTTCATGTGAATTGAGCGCCTACTTCATGCCTGGCACACTGTCCCCAATCCACATTATCTTTTTAAATCCTCTAATGATTCTATTACAGCAATGCCTCTGCTATTCATAAATTCCCCCGACAAGTAAGCAAATGGAGGTTTGGAGAAGGTACATCATTTGTCCAAGGTAATGATAAGTACATAAAGATTCCCAGATCAGTCTGACTCTCACACGTTCCCTTTTTCTCATCACCAGGACAACTCACACAGCTAGCTCAAACAAATAAACAAAAAAAGCTGTTCACTGAAAGGACACCCCGAGCAATCCCTTGGACATCCAAAGCAGAAAAATAAATCCTGTGGGCTGTTTAGGAGCACAAGCGAGGGGCCAGGACCCAGGACTATCCTGCAACTCTCACCAGCTGTTTCTTCATGCTGTCTGCTACAAATCTGTGCAATGTTTTCTTAAATCTGGAGGCCGGACAGTCTGTAATACCAAGGATTTCCAATGCCCAGCCATACCCCTGACTCATGCTGTAGTAGTAAGTTGTAATTGTTGAGTTGGGATAAAGATATACTTTTATTTGATTGTTGATTACTACTAAAAACTCAACTCTAATTTTGATTAGTCTATGACATTGACCCGTGAGGAAATGTTTTGCATTCATCTGGTCTGCTTTTAAAAGTAGAAATGCGTGCAAACTATCAAGCCCTTATAGAAAATGGGCATTTGAAGCTGTGTATTGGTGACTCGTGCCTATATTCCTAGCTATTCAGAAGGCTAAGTTCTGAGGGTTGTTCTATAAAGCCAGGCAGGGCAGGAAAGTCCATGAGATTCTTTATCTCCAATTAACCAGCAAAAGGCTAGAAGTGGGGCTGTGGCTCAAATGGTAGAGCACTAGCCTTGAGGAAAAAAAAACAAACTTAGGGACAGCACCTAGCCCTGAGTTCAAGTCTCAGGATGGGCATAGAAACCGGGGTGCATTTGACTTCTTGAGTGAGTGGTAATTACTCTCTCCTCATGGAAGTTTTAATTTGTTTTCAATTTGTTCATATAAAATTTCTGCCTAAAAATAGTCCCCTTCATTCCTATGGTTTGTCTATGTCAAGACAGACGTGATGCCGCTGTAACGCTGAGGTCTGGGTCCTTTCTTTGGGCCCACGGTTCTGTTCCTTTCAATCTGTATTCCATTAATAGATTCACATTCCAGCACAAAACACAGAGCTTGGACCGGAGCCCAGTTCTCCTCTATTCCAGCCTTAGGCCTCTTTTGAAAGTCGTGTGGATGTGGGGGAAGACTGGCTTACTGGTGACCCAATACAGAACACAAAGGATCAAGTGGCCATAGCCTTCCCTGTCTCACCATCTGACGCCCTGATGGCACCTTGTCTTCTTGTATGATGAAAACATAGCAATTCTGGCTAATGCTGTGTAAGTTTGTTTGATAAATGTCTGGTTATTGGTATGTCTCTTCTATTAGACTACCAACTCACCAGAGCAAGCATGGTGCTTGTCTGTTTCTGTATCTCTAGAATATGACCTGGCACACAAAAGAAATCCAAAACACAATATTAGAGGAAGGAAAAAGGAAGGAAGAGAAGCAACAAGGAAGGGAGGGTGAGAAGAGAGGAGAAGGAAGGAAAGGGGCACAAATCATTCTCAAACAAAAAGTCTACTTATAAGATGCAACTATAAAGCAGAAGTAAAACAAATCTGTAGCTAATTGAGAAAAGGAGGAAAACTTCACCTGAACAGTTTTTATGTACACTTCTTTCTTATTCTTCCTGGTCTAACTTATTACTTGGGAATGATTTTTTAAAAAACTGAATCATGCTACACAGAGAAAAGATTAGAAGAAAGATAATGCTAACAGAAATGATCAGAAAATGAAAAAAGTATAAAAAAATGAAAAATTCAAAATGAGCAATACAGAGTATGCAATATGTATGAGATAGAACAATATGTAGCAGCTTTAAAACAACATTCATGACTTCTTATCAATTAACAATTAAGAACCTTGATAACAATTAAACATTAGTGACTTTAAAACCATATATAATTGCAGTATCTGGACAGAAATGTCAAAACATTTCACAGGGAAAGAAACAGAACATACCAAAACATAGCAGAAAAAAAAGGCCAGTCCATGTACAATGGCGCAATCCTTAGTTCACAAAACAAGGAAAAGAAGGGTCTGAGTGTTTCTCTGAAAGAGAGAGAGAGAGAGAGGGAGGGAGAGAGAGGAATTATGTATCTCTAAACTGTTATAAACAGTGATTGGCCCTGCTCCAGAGTTAGACCATCTGGCCGCCGTGGAGTCATGAGACCGCTCCTCTCTATTGGACTGTTTACCATTTGCATTTGTCCAGTGGACAAGTCATACGAGTCAATGGTTTTCTTTTTAGTTAAGAGGACACATTTTCTATTCTATTTCTTTTTCATTTACTCCTTTTCTTTCAATGCAGAATGAAAAGTATGCCCAAGTTATTAAATAGCAGAATTCCTCAGGAATATGGTTGGTGTTCAGTGGATAGAAACAACCACCCAATGATTCATTCGTTCACTTTCTAAGTGCTTGTGGAGCATGTAAGATGAACAGGCCCTGTGGATACTATGGTGAACAAAGCAGACAAGGTCCTTGTTTGTGTGAAGTACACAGTCTTAAGGAAGAGGACAAATAGAACAGCTATTATTTGTATAAAGCACCATCCTTCTCGCTCTCTACACTGCCAGCAAAGGGAGAAAATCTGCTTAGGCCTAGAAAGATGCCACGCCCAGTCCTGCCCCAGGGTCTATGCCCCAGCTCCTCTTCCTTCTGACTGACAAGTTTTTCACCCAGACTTGGTGCATGCTTGTGTGTTTGTGTGTGTGTGTGTGTGTGTGTGTGTGTGCACATACACGCACTGATATGAGGTCTTGAACTCAGCTCTCAAGCACTGAGAAATAGCTGACAGCTTTTTCTCTCAAGGCTGGTGCTCCATTTCTAGCTTTTGGGTGATCAATTGAAAATGAGAGTTTCACTTTCCTGCCTGGCCTGGCTTCAAATTCTAATCCTCAGATCTCAGTTTGCTAAGTAGCCAGGACTACAGATGTAAGCTACCTTACCCAGGCTAACTCAGACGTTTACAGAGAGACCTTCTACTACTCACTCAAGACTCAAGTGATAATGAAACCCTCCCCTGGTTATCCCATGCAAAACAAGCCTGCCTTACTCTTTTATCTACTTTTCTATTTTATTTATAACTCTTCTCGGGGCTGGGAAGGTGGCTCAGTGGTAGAGCACTTGCCTTGCATGCCTGAGGCCCTGGGTTCAATTCCTCAGCACCACATAAGCAAAAAGAAAAAAGCTGGAAGTGGCGCTGTGGCTCAAGTGGTAGAGCGCTAGCCTTGAGCTGAAGAGCTGAGGGACAGCGCCCAGGCCCAGATTTCAGGCCCCACAACCAGACAAAAAAAAAAAACTTCTCCATGAAACTATGTGATTGATGTACAGTGGTGTATCAGTGTCTTCTAGGTAATGTTTCCAAGACCCATGTCCTTTATTGAAATCTGAGGCTATTCAAGCCCTTTATATGAACTGTGTAGTACTTGCAGATAGCCTGCCCACATCCTGTTGTATAGTTTAAACTTAAAACATCTCTAGATGACTTAAAAAACCCAATATCATATAAGTAGTTGCTATATTTATATATACTCTCTCCACATGTAGGGAGTAATGCTCAGCTAGGCTAGCCCCTCTAGCTATATAAGCCAAAGGTCCACACACAGACGTACAAAGCATCATGTACGTTTGGCTCGGTTGAGTCTTCAAAATGATTCCAACTCTGAGCTCTGACTATAACTGATAACAGACTACAAGTGACAGGCCCCAGCCAACCCAACTGAACCCACGGACCCGTGTGTGATCATAAACGAGGCTTTAAGCCACCATATTTTCAAAACTGCAAAATGTAGCCACCAACATAGTTCTAGATTCAAATGCTTCTTCGTGGGAATTTAAATTGTATTCATACCCATAGACACCCAACTGAGCTTTTCCTCACCACGTTCTCTTAGAAGGCATGTGTCCTGCCACTAATCAAATGTATCTTGCGCTGTTCTCTCATATGACTCTGTAAATACCTCACTGGAGGCCAGGAAATCTGGGTCTTCATCCTGTTGAAACCACTTGAATTTTGACCAAGTCACTGAACTCTCCCTGAAACTCAGGTCCCTCTCTAAGAAATGACAGGGATTTGATTTTTTTTTAATTTTGTTTAGTGTGTAGTATTCAATCCTTTCCCCAAATACAAATTAAGACAAAATGGAGCTTTGGTGGCATGGTTCACACGATAGATCTCCTGCCTGGCAAGCATGAGTTCAAACCCTGGTACCACCACCACCAGCACCCCCAAAAAAAGAGGAAAAAGAAGAGAATGCAGAAGCAGGTGGGGGCATGGAGAGGGAGGAGTAAGAAGGGAAGAAGAAAAGGATCAAGTTCTTCAGTGTTACTGTAAAGCTCTCTTTTAAACTCTTTTCATTTCTTCCCATTTCCTCCTTTGGATAATTGACCTTAATTCAGAGCAGGATTAGTCTGACCAGTGCTCCTGGCATTGTTTCATTATGAATACCACACATAGTTAAATTATGACAGAGCTTCCATGCTTCATCTTGATAAAGTCATCAACATTTTCCAAAACATACCATGAGACAATATGCATAAAATGACAGGCATATGCAGATACTTAAGGCACTCTTATATTGACTAATAAATACACACCCTGGCATGGATTATGGATTAGGCAACTCTGTCTATAAGCAGCAGCCCCAGATCTCCACGCACATTTCCAAACTCACTATTTGAACTCTGCCTTTGAGCCTGTGGACAGATGTACTGTGTATCTGATCAATATTAAAAACAAAACAGCCCGAGCATTTGGCAAATATTCTAAGCTACTTGAATAGATGCTTCTACTTCTGAAAAGAGTTTTCATCTGACCAAAAGTATGTCAGTAACTAGAAAAACTATCAGCTAAAACTGTTCTTTGATATTAAAAAAAGAAGAAATGTGTTTCTTTTTGGTACAAAATCAAAGAGCCTTCCAAAATAATTCTCTGTCTGTATTTGGTTACACCACAAACTATTCTTACCATTTCATTGCTGCTATCTCTTAAACACTGTACTCTATTTTATTGTAATAATAACCCCAAATATAAACAAATTAGGCAATGTCTTTTAAACTGAAGCAACTAGGTAAACGTATATACTTTACATTTAGCTATTTTCCCTGCAAACACCCTCCTTTCTACCACATCTTCTGTGCTTTCTCGCTTTAGCCTGTGCCATTGATGTCCTTCCAGACACTAAAGCATGAGCTTCAAGATATGGAGCAGTCTGAGTCACTCTGGCCAGCTCTTTTATCAGGCATCAAAAGAGGCCTGACTATGGTTTTATAAAAGGCTAACTATGGAAATTCAATATAACCCAGCCGAAGTACTCTTAACTACATATCTAGAACTGAAAGCAAGGAATCGAAGAGCAATTTAAATATAATATTCATTTGAGCATTATTCACAGTAGACACAAGGTAGAAATAATTTGAATGTCCATCAATAGATAAATGGATAAATCAAATATGGTATATGTACTATCCGCAATAACAATATATTATTTAACCAAACCATAAAATGAAAATTTTATATATGCCCACAACAGGGATGGACACTGAAAATATTATGCTGAGAGAGAGAACTCAGACACAGCAGGAAAAACAATGGATGATTCCACTTAACATGAGTCACATGGAATAGACACGTTCCTACATACAGAGTAGAAAGAGGATTACAAGGGATCCGGACAAGGCAGAAGGAGCATGGTAACTTAATTTAATGGAAGCCATTGCTTGATGAGAGTTTATGGCGGAGATGATTAAAAAATGGAGCATAGTGATAGTAATTGTTTAACATTATGGATATGTGTAATGCACTATGTTGTATACTACACTGGTTTAAAATGTGTGTGTTGTATGTATATTTTACACAATTAAAACATTTCTTTGAGGGGAAAAAAAGTCAGGGGAGTGAGAGCTCAGTTGCTGAGGCACAGAAAGTTCCAGAGGTCTGAGGAGTCACTACACAGAAGTTGAGAGCACATGTATATAAATATATACACCACAGCACCACACCACATCACATCACATAAATAATATAGACTAGGGGGATATATTCTTAGTCTTGTTCCTAAATCTAACACTCATTTAAGGGCTGGAGGCAGGGTACAAGGGGTTGTGCACCATTATGGCCCTGATTTCAAACTCTAGTACTGTCAAAATAAATAAATAACAATAGCTAAAACAAAAACTGTTTCGGTTGTGTCCCAAGTGGTAAAAGTGTCTCTAATAAGTAATCCTAAGCAGGAGGGCATGAGTTTAAAACCTCTATAGCTAATATAACTAATTAAAATGAACGAACTTAGAGCCTCAGAGCACGTTTAGTCATTTCTTCCATTTTTTAATTTAATTTTATTGTCAAGGTGAGGTGCAGAGGAATTACAGTGACTTATGTAAGGGAGTGAGTACATTTCTTGTCAAATGTTATTAGCTCCCCCCTTGTTTTTCTCCCACTCTCCCCCCCCCCAAGTTGTAAAGTTCATTTCCAACGTATTGTCCCGTATCTCTGCTCTGTTGCATTGGTTTGCCCTTTGTCTCACCATTTTGTTGTAACTGTTTTAAGGTTTCCAACAAGGTCTTTTATCAGTTAGGCTTATTCTCAGCTCTAGCAAATCGGAAAACCATCCAAACAAATGTAATTTGCTGTCACAAGTCATTATTTAGAACTCTGCCTGGAACAAGACGGTTCTCAAATTTTGTTATCTGGGCCTCCCTTACTCCTGTGTCTTGTACTGGGAGCGGAAAATGTGTCTCTGGTGTCCTCCCGGATTCTCCCTACTTCATTCTGATAAAAGTCACTGAACTTTCACAAAAAGAATGTGTGGACGGAATGGATGGATGTTTCGGATGCCAAACTTAACAAGGATCCAGGAAGTCAAAAGGTCGTCAAAAGGTCAGCAAGAAAGGGCATGCCTGCTCTACCCAGGCTGCGCAGAGTGAATCGGGGAGGAGAAGGCCGGGCTGGTCTCCAGGCGCCAAGGCGATGGGGCCTGTGCCCCCCTCCCCCGGTGATGGGGCCCGCCACCCCGGTGACCCCTGCGGTTCCCGCATTCGATCGGAGGAGCTGCAAGACGCCGGTGGCTCGCCCCGGCATTCCTGGCTGCTCAGGAGGCTGAGATCTGAAGATGGGAGGTTCGAAACCAGCCTGCCCGCAAGAAGAGTCCCTGAGACGACTTCTTCTGGAGCTGCGGCTCCAGTGGGTAGAGGGCCAGCCCTGAGCGGAGAAGCTGAGAAACAGCATCCGCGCCCTGCGAGCAAGCCCCGGCGCCGTGTAACTAAGTAAATGAATCCAAGTACCTAAGGAGGACAAGTGCTGGTGTGTGGAGGCACAGTCCTCCCTGAAGCAACGCCCAGCCCGGCCCGGTCAGCCTGGCGCCGGCTGGCCCACTCGGCCCGGTCCACTGCCTGTCTCTACACCCCATGCATTTTCCTTTCATTCTCCTCATTACCGAAAGGGAAGAAGCTAAAGGGGAAAAAAGACAACATAGAAAATCCTACGCGCCGGGAGCCGCCAACTTTATGCCTAGTTAGGCAAATGTGTCACCTGCTCAGCCAATGAGCTTCGCCCGTCAGAGAGACGAGTTCCACAGGTTTCCCTTGTCCCGCCCTCGGCCTCTCCAATTGGAGGAGACGGCTGTCGCTCGCTGCCGCCCGCCCTGTCCCTGAGCCGGGACCAATCGCGTGGTCCCGGACGTGTCCAGGTTGGCGGCCGGGCCCGGCCCG
>NW_012267243.1:12043158-12044500 GCF_000151885.1 Dipodomys ordii | reverse complement strand
CAAAAAGAAAAAAGCCGGAAGTGGCGCTGTGGTTCAAGTGGTAGAGCGCTAGCCTTGAGCTGAAGAGCTGAGGGACAGCGCCCAGGCCCAGAGTTTAGGCCCCACAACCGGACCCAAAAAAAAAAGAGTAACACAGACTTTCCTGCCCATGCTGGCTTTGAATTGTGATCCTCAGATTTCAGCCTCCTGAATAGTTAGGATTACAGGCATGGGCACCTGGCATTGGCTTGTTTTGTTTTTATTTCAGAAATGTGACTTTGAAGTGTTTTGTATTCCCAAAGATTTTTTTAAAGGAAATAAGCATCTTTCATATATCACTATTACATTAAGCAATAATATAACCAATATCTCAGTAAGCCCAGTTTTTGTGGTATAGAGTGGTTGGAGTATCTAAAATGTTGTATTGATACTGTCAGGAAAGGATAACAAATTCCTAAGTAGTGAAGACTCAGCTCTGTCATTCATCATTTCTTTTAGTTGTACATAGAGACTTGTATGCACAGAAGCGTACCATTGCTGTGTGCTACCGGTTTGGGCTGAAATCTTGGAAGAGCTTTGTTAGCTGTGCTGATTCATTGGCTACGTGTTCTTCCAGGGTCTCTGTCCTTCCTTTGTCTTCTGGCAATGCCAACTTACGTTCACATTTCTTACTCTTTATGAGTGGCAAAAAGTGGCCAGAAGTAACTCCCACCCCAATCCCCACATTGTAATAATGGAAATCTAAGAGGGAAGAATGACTTATAAAAAAATACCTATTTTTGCACTTAATCATTCACCGGACATTCTTGTCTGAGAAAGGGGTCCGTGGACAGTGTTTTCACCATGTTACAGATGTTGAAAGTGACCGGAGCACCAAATTGCAGAAGCAAAACTAGAACCCGGGATTTAAACTCTTGGTCTAGGACTCCCTCAAGGCAATCTTTAGCTCCAGTTACACAAAACAGGTCTTTCCAACAGCTGGCATTATCAAGATGACTGGCTACTAGAGGAGAGTCTGCTTAACAAGTTGTATGCATTTGCAAAGACAGTGAGACAGACACTATTTTTATCTCTGTTTTATGGATAAGAACCTTAGAAACATGGCAAAGTTATACAACTAGGTATTATCATAGAGATAATAACAGAGCAGCTGAAATTCAAGCCTAAATAGATCTTCCAACTCCACAGCAAAGTTGTTACCACGGCACCATAATATGTCCTTCGCCCCAGAGTTGATAGTGGCTCTTCATGGCCTGTTCTAAAACACCAGACTTTAAGATGCTTCATGATCTAAGATACTCGTGGAGTATTTGCTTTTTCTCTTCCTTTTTTTTCCCCTCCCTCCCTCCCTCCCTCCCTCCCT
>NW_012267243.1:12006053-12041818 GCF_000151885.1 Dipodomys ordii | reverse complement strand
TTTTTCTTTTTGCTTATGTGGTGCTGAGGAATCGAACCCAGGGCCTCATGCATGCAAGGCAAGCGCTCTACCACTGAGCCACCTTCCCAGCCCTTGAGATTTTTTTTAATTATGGCTTCCATCTTGTGTAATGAGTTCGAACTGGGAAGAACCTCAGAAATGTAACAATTTTTGTGTCCTCTACCATTAAGCATTTTTTTGTGTGTAAATATGCTGGTACTTGAGTTTGAATTCAGAGCTTTGATCTTTAGCTCTAATTTCTTGCCCACAGCTGGTTCTCTACCATATGACCCACACCTCCAGCTCAGCTTTTTTGCTGGTTATTTGGTGATGGAGTCTCTTCCAGACTTTTCTGCCCACACTGGCTTCAAGTCATGATCCTTTAAGTCTCAGCTTTCTGAGTAGTTAGGATTACAGGTGTGAGCCACCTATGCTCAGTTTCTTAAGGATTGTTATCTGAAGCAATTTTTTATAAGTATTTTGGAATCCCTAGTATGTCAGGCTATAAAAGTTGTTTTGTAAATTGAGTTATTGTATGCAGAATGATGAAAAACACTAATTCTTCATGACAACTTTATCACTATATTGCTTCTATAATTCATTAGAAAATTGCACCTCATGAACCTCTTAATATTGTGTTGGATATATCATATGATATATGATATATAATGTGGTCTGCTAAAAGCCTATACAAACCTTGGAAAAGACAGCTCTCCCACTCTGCTCCTCTTTAAAAATGAAATTTGATCATATGCAAAATTGAATTCATTTTGAAATGGCGTTCATACATTTCTAACACTTGTATGAATCTTTTTCAAGGATTTCACAAAGAATCATAGCACTTTTTCTCAGATTCTAAAATCACCAAATATCAGACCTTTCCTCAGAACCTAAGAGATGAGAGTTAAAAGACACTGTCAACTAAGACAGAGGAAGAAGTTGGTCATTGATAAGGACTAGAGAGATCTGACCATCTGCTCTGCTGACATTAAATAGTTTTGTGCATTTGGGAACACCAGTTAGCAGTGTGAAGAGCTAGCAGGATAAGAAAGATAAGAAGAATGCAATAGAAGAAAAAATGGTTAGTTCTGACATTTGATCTTTCAAAGAAGACTCTAGATAGTGCCAAGAGGCACATTAAGACTTAAACTAAGTGAAGTAAATTTACTTTTACATATATACATATGACTGGTAGGTACCATGTCCACCACATTTTATATACAACAGAGACAGAGTAACTTGCTCAATATCCTAACAGCTACTGAAAGCTAAATTTCAATGGCAGGAACACTAATCTGAACTAGCATCCTAAAATCATTATACACGCTCATTATCATTAAGGAAGAACATGGATGCAAAAGATACAAAACCACCTTTTTTTTTTTGGTCAGTCATGGGACTTGAATTCTGGGTCTGGGCACTGTCCCTCAGCTCTTCAGCTCAAGACTAGCACTCTACCAATTGAGCCACAGTACCACTTCCAGTTTTTTAGTAGTTTATTGGAGGTAAGAGTCTCACAGACTTTATTGCCCAGGCTGGCTTTGAACCGCGATCCTCAGATCTCAGCCTCCTGAGTAGCTAGGATTACAGCGTGAGCCACCAGTACCCAATTCAATACCACCTATTAAATGTCTAGAACACTTTTTTGTACTGGTACTGGGGCTTGAACTCAGGGTTTGGGTGCTGTTCTTTAGGGGTTTTTTGCTCAAGACTTTACTACTTGAGCCACAACTCCACTTCCAGCTTTTTGCTGGTTAATTGGAGATAGGAATTTCATAGACCTTTCCTCCCAGGCTGGTTATGAACCACAGTTCTCAGGTCTCAGTCTCCTGAATAGCCAGGATTACAGACAGGAGACACCAAGAACTAGCAGAACTTTTCATTAATATTTTTCCAGTTATGAAATGAAAGCACACTTCCATTCTATAATTGTAACATGGGAAGGATTTTGGTATTCTTTAGAAAATAAAACTAGTTGTCAATTGAGCACTGGTACTTTGCTCTGCGTTTGTAAGCACATGTACCGCTTCAGATATGTTCATCTGATAGAAGTGAGTTTTTTCAGTTTGTATTTCATATCTTGATCTATATAATACTTGCTCACAAATTCCAAATGTCTAAAACCATCCTTGGAGCTGAGTACCAGAGGCTCATGCCTGTAATTCTAGCTACTCAGAAGACTGAGATCTGAGGATCAAAGTTCAAAGCCAACCCTGACAGGAAAGTCTGTGAGATTCATCTCCAGCTGACCAACAAGAAGCTAGAAATGGAGATATATCTCAAGTAATAGAGCACCAGCCTTGAGTGTAAAAAAACTAAGGGACAACTAAAGCCGTAGTATCAGCACAGAAGTACTTGTACACAGAAGTGCACAGAGAGTTTGTATAAAGGAATATGACTGATTTATTTTAGAAAGCATGTGATTGTTTTCTATTTAAAAATGGTCACCAAAGGAACCCAACAACTTTTCCAACAATGCCATAATTGCACAGAATCTGGAAATTCTTACTGTGTTATTTTCAAAGCCTAGAGCAGACCGACCGTGAATACTCATTGGATTGGCAAGTCTTCTTTGAAAGTTAATTGGGGCTTTGGAACCAGCCTGAAGCTGTTTGAAGCCAAATTTAGTGAATAAAAATAGTTTGAATACCTAGGAACCTCTCTGTGAAAGAGATCATTTTTGATCAGAAACAAAATGTGATTATAAAATAACAAGGCAGCTTTTGGCAGTACTTACAAACTCATTCTACACTTTCCAATCAGCATTTATTATCTTGAAACCTCATTATGAAAACAACAAATCTTTATGGTTTATTACTCTGTTCTAAAATCATTTTAGTGCTTATAATATACTCAAGTAGATGTTGATGTAGCATAAGCATTAAAACAATGCTTATATCAATAAAGCAATGCTTATATAAGCCTTTTTCCTTTAGAAGCATATTTTGTGTATTTTAGAAAATATAATTTTGGGAAAAGATATCCCTGAGTTAATACAGTAAAACTTCAACAATCACCGTTATCTTGTATTGCCTTCTATTTTGTTATACATACTGAGGATTACATTTGTGTGAAAATTACATTATTTTTTGTTTTGTTTTGTTTTTTGTTGGTCGTGGGGCCTGAACTCGGCCTGGGCGCAGCCCCTCAGCTCTTCAAGGTTAGCTCTTTATCACTTGAGCCACAGCACCACTTCCAGCTTTTTCTGCTTATGTGGTGCTGAGGAATCGAACCCAGGTTCTTATGTATGGCATACAAGCACTCTACCACTGAAACATCTTCTCAGCCCCCTACATTATTTTTTTACTTTTCCTCTCCTATGTTGGTTTTATACAAGCTGGTCTTTTCTCATAGCATGTGAGGCACTACTTTTTAGTATTACTATTAATTAATTAATTAATTAATTAATTAATTTAGTGTCAGTACTGGGGCTTCCGCTCAGATCCTCAGACTCTTAGCTATTTCGCGTAAGGCTGTCACTCTGCCACTTGATCTACAATTTTATTTGTATTAACTTTTTAGTGTTGGTATTGGTGATAAGAGTCTCTTAGATATGCCTGCCCAGGCTGGCTTCACACTAGGATCCTCAGAGCTCAGTCTCCTTAGTAGCTAGGATTACAGGCATGAGCCACTAAGGCACTTACCAAAGCACTCACTACTGTAGACTTTGTCACATGGTGAGTATCAATTATTAGCATCAAGCTTTCCACTTTTGTCCTAAGTATCACCTCTAGTTAACATCTACTAACTGATGTATACTTCTCTGGTATGCTTACCTGCCAATAAGGACAAGCATGTGTGTGTGTGTGTGTGTGTGTGTGTGTGTGTGTGTGTGTGTGTGTGTGTGTGTGTGTGTGTGTGTGTCCATGTCTCAAGCCCCGAGGTACGCTTACCTGCCAATAAGGACAAGCGTGTGTGTGTATGTGTCCATGTCCCAAGCCCCGAGGACTGGTCCTGGGCCTTGAACTCAGTCCCTGAGCCTCTTTGTGCTCAAGGCTAGTGTTCTACTACTTGAGCCACAGTGTCACTTTTCTGAGTAGTTTATTGGAGATAAGAGTCTTCACGGACTTTTCTGCCCTGTTGGGCATCAAACCATGATCCTCAGATCTCACCCTCTTGAATAGCTAGGATTACAGATGTGAGCCACTGGTACCTGGCTATGTTTCTCTGCTTTCGACTTGGTCAGAGTAGATTCTCTAGACCTGCCTTTACATAGCCATTTTAATTGGAATCTGTTAACACTACACTATTCGGTAGCTTCTATGTATTTTCTCCACTCTTTTTTGATCCAGTGTAATTCTCCAAGAATTACCTAGCCCCCTCTGCTTTGGGAACAGAAGGCTGAGTGATACATATGGGGCATTTTAGGAGTGTGGGACTCACACACACACACACACACACACACGTATTATATAGTTGTCATCAAATGCTCTGGGAACAGAGCTATAGATCTTCTGGCTCTCTTAGAATGATCTTAGGATCTTTAAAGTGTTAGGTTGATGGATAAGAAAGAAAATACCATCCCACGCAGAGAGAAGAACAAGGTTTGTATGCTTGATGAGGATTTAGGGCTTCTGGAGATTATACCGATGGGGCTAGATGAACCAGTGAAGTGTGAAAGGGGCCGGGGACTTAGAGCCTGGCCAGCATGCTCTTCCTGGCTTTGATCTCTGCTTCACTTGTGGCTTTGGCCACCAACTCATTGACACTTGGAGGAAATCATTCTAGTCTCAGTCTTCAGTTTCCTCTCTGTAAGAAGAGAGGAGGGAGTGACCTGATTTGTTAGGTCCTTTCCAGCCGGCAAAGCACCAGCCTTTGAAGAAACTGCCCTACTGCCTTTTGATCTCCTATCACCTCTGGGTAAAAAAATTGTATTTGCCTGAACAAACTGAGGGAGGCTTTTTATTTTTTTACTTTCTATCTTATTTTATTTTAATTATCTTATGAGCTAAGGAGCACTGTCCCTTAGCTTTTTTTGCTCAAGGCTGGTACTCTACCACTTGAGCCACACCTCCAGTTCCAACTTTTTGCTAGCTAATTGGAGATAAGCATCTCATCAACTTTCCTCCTAGGCTAGCTTCAAATCATGGTCTTCAGATCTCAGCCTCCTAAGTAGCTAGGATTCAGGTGTGAGCCACTGATGTCTGCCAAGCTTTTAAAATACATGTGGAATTGTGACTTTCATGATTTAGCCTCTTGATTTATTTACTTACTTACTTTTTTCTGTACTTAAATTTACACCTCTATAAGGCAGGACTGCCACTGGAACAAACCTAGACTGTACTCTTACAAATTTACAGATATGTGCAGTGCATTCAGACTATTTAACTTGGCCACAGTGCTTGCTGCACTAGGCAGAGTAGACATGCCTAATCAAGGAACTTAATTAAGATCTGTAAGGCACATGGGGCCCGCATCCATTATCCACATTTAAGATCTGAAAACAATCATTACTTTATACTTGAAAACAATAAAATTTAAGATTAAGAAGCTCTTTTTTCTCAAAATTCAAATTAGGGAAATGCTTCACTTCAACTTAATACTTACAATAGCATTTTGGTATACTTAAAGTACATATATTTGGTATTTGTCCTGCACTCAAAGCATATATCAGCATGATTTTTTTTCTTTTGTTTATTGTAAAAGTGTTGTACAGAGGGGTTACAGTTACATAAGTCAAGTAATGAGTAGATTCCTTTTTGAACAGTGTCACCTCTTCCCTCATCTTCTCCCAGTTTTTTCCCTCTTCCCCACCCACGAGTTGTATAGTTCAACATAGTGTCTAGTGAGTATCATTGTGCATTTGTTTACCCTTTGTCCCTCCAGTTCTGTGCTCTCCCTTTACTCTCCCCAAAACATAAACTTACATAGAAGACAAAAGATGCAGAAATAAAGAACAGTGACAAAGAAAAAAAAAGCAAAATAAAAAACCTCGTTTCCATTTCAGTATAATTCGTTAATTATGTATTTTTTTCACTGCTACGTAAACACGTTTGAAATTGCATCTATTAATGGGATGCCATGTGTGGTTTGACTATATACAATATATATAATATTTCGATCAGGCTAAACACATCTGTATGCTCCAACATTTATTATTTCTTTATGGCAAAACTAAATTTAGAGTCCTTATTTCTAGCCTTTTGCAATTTGCAGCACATTATTATTAGGAATAGTTACTATACAGTGCAGTATCACACCAGAACCTCCTACTCCTGTCTCCCTATAACTTAGTGCCCACTGATTAACTCTTCCCCCCTCCCTCTCTCTCTGTTCTTCACTGCCTCTGGTAGTCATCATCAGTCTACTCTCATCTTCTAGAATCAATCCTTTAGATTCTGTATATAGGCGAGGTCCTGTGCTGCCTTATTTCACTTAACACAACGTCCTCTGAGTCTATTCATGCTGCAGATGACCAGGTTTTATTGTTTTTATGGCTGAATAGAATCCTATGGTATATGTCTACCACATTTTCTTTATCCATTTATCAGTTGATCGGTACTTACCTTATTTCTATTTGTTTTGGGCTGTGAATAGTACTACAGTAAACATGGGAATGTTAATACCTCTTCAACATATTGGTTACATTTACTTTGGTTGAATACCCACAAGTGGAATTGTTGAATTGCATGGTATTTCTAGTTAACTGTAATTTTGGGGGAACCTCCATACAGTTTTCTAAAATGGTTACACTAATTTAAATCACAACCAATAGCATACAAGGGTTCCTTTTTCTACACATGTACCTGAGGAAGTTTTGTATTAAGCCCTCTTTGAGAGAGAGAGAGAGAGAGAGCTGAGAAACAACCTGGTGATTAGAGAATTTGTTCTACTAGAACATAAAATATATAAAACTGATTGGCAATACACAGGGCAGGGGCAGTAAGCTGCAGGAAGATGATTGAAGAAGGCATCTTAGGAAATGGAGAGGAGCTGAAGCTGATCCCTAAAATCAGGTATTAGAACTCATTGAAGGTACTTTCTTCAGGATGCAGTCAAGTTTGAGTATTTAAGAAAAGACTCACATGGCTCAATTTAGGATAGAATTGTTGGAAAACAGTGCAGGAAGTAGGCATTAGCTGGCTGTGAAAGAGCTCATGTGAGATTATTTTGCTAGGAGAAATTGGGGCAAATAGGTTTGAGAAATGCTGATGAGAGAACAATCTGAAGAATGAGGTGATGGGTTAGATTGATAGAGGAGAAACCGAGGCACTCTCCTGCCAGGGGCTGCGCATATGGACGCCAAGACATAGAAAGTAAAGGTGGTGAGCATCACAAAGAGTTGCCTTGTCTGAAAGTAGAGATTAGGAGATGGAGGTGATCACTGGAAGATAGATTGGGGACTCTTAGCCTAGGGGTAGTAGTTAAGATGATAAGACTGGATAGAATTTCCAATGAAGAGAAGAATAGGAAAACAGAAAAAGATTGGAATGAGCCTATGTTGAGATGAAGATCTAAAAGGCCACGGGGAGTAAAACACAAAATAAAAGCATAATGTCATGGAAAAATAGACAAGGTAAGGAGAATCTGAAGAGATAGCCAACCGTTGGAGATACCACCAGAAATGCTCCTGGCATTTAGTGGTATAGAAATCACTGGTGAACTTTGGGATCGTAGGCCTTAACGCCAGGCTGCCATTGGCTGGGTATGTGGCAATGGGAAAAGCAGACATGTCCATGTAGACAGTGGTTTAGAGCCTTCACAGCTTTGTAGACAGCAGTCTTCAGAGTGTGGCTGAGAAGCAAAAGAAAGAGGAGGCAACTGGGACAGTGAGGTAAGTGGACAGTTTTGATTTTTAAGTCTGCAAACCTATGTATAAACTAGGAGAAGGAGTGGATGGTAGCTCTAATAGCTGGTGGATCAAGCCCAGAAATATCAGCAAATGGACTGGGGCATGAATGAGAGGGAGAAAGCTTAACTTCTGAAACCAGAGAGATGGATAGACATAGACGTAGTAGGAGCAGACACAGAGCTGTGGGTCAGGAAGAGACCCGTGGTGATCTCATTTGAAGACTTCAGATTTCATTCTTCTTAGTGTAATCGTGGCATAGCCCCTTCACAGGGATAAGCTGCGTTTGGTAAGATGCTGGAGAGGTGAGGAGAGTGTTTTTAGTATGAATCCAGGAAGTGGGAGAGGACAGTGTCCAAGAGCCTTTGAGGGTCCAAATAGCAGCAAAGGACCCGATCTGCCAGAGGACTGTACATTTTTTTCCCTTTCAGCCTACTTAGAATCCAGGATCTATAAGGTAACAGGACTAACTTTGAGCTAATCTGGTGGCAAGGGGTACTATGCTGATTGGATATCAGATGACTGGAATGACTGGAAACAGAGCAGTCAGTCACATGTGTGGCCCCAGCTGCCTCCAGAAGGAAGTCTTCGAGTCAGAAGGGTCTAGAAGGACATAGAAATACGAAGGACTCATGTCTGTCTCTGAGGCCAAAGAGCATAGAAGGTGAGAGTGGGTGGTGATTGCAAGATTAAGTGACCAGAGACAGACTGTGGGGACATTACAGTATGGGACAAAGGATCACTATATGGAGCAATCTACGCCATGATACAGCCACACTGTGATGTAAAGTGATCTCTGTGGTGAAGAGTAAAGGTCACAGTCGTTAGATGTCAGAATTCTAAAACAAGGGAAAGTATGTCAGAGGGCAGAAAAATAAAGGCAGCTCAGATCAGGGCAATGAGTGGGAGGCTGGACTTTCTTCACATTCAAGTTAAGTAGAGGTAGAAATGTGTTACATATTTTTTATTAAACCCAACTTTACAAAAGCAGTTAAAAACAAGAAAATTTAGTAAGTTGACCGATTAATAGAAAAGTTATAAATTCCAAGTATCTTTCTTATCAACAGTAACAAGTAAAAAAATAAAATTGGAGCTGGGCACCATGGCTTACACCTGTAATCCTAGCTACTTTAGGAGGCTGAAATCTGGAACATCAAAGCCAACCCAGGCAGAACAATCCCATAAGATTCCATCTCAGTTAATCAGCGAATGCAAACTGGAGGTGTGACACAATTGTAAAGCCCTAGCCATAAGCAAGAAAGCTGAGTGAGAGCAAGTGTAGCCAGCATAAATTTAAAAAAGAAATGAATAAGAGGTACATTCAAACAGTCAAAAATATAATAGACCAAGAAGTAAACTTAATAGGGTGTAAAGTAAAACAGCATATCTACTGAAGAATAAATGAAGATGTTTACCTTCTTCCAAAGAAAATTTGAATATAAAAGTGTTCCTCAAATTTATAAATTTAGCACAACTCCAAACAAAACCTCAGACTCCTGAGAAAACATTATGGAATGATCCAGATTCTTCTCAAACAACAAGGTATTCCGGAATAGCCAGATCAAATCTGAATGATAGCAAGATAGTCTTGCAACTTATCACGGTAAATGTACCTTACTGAAGGTCCAGAAAAAGAAATCCAAAACTCTCTGGAGATATTTTCAAATCTGATGGGTTTGCCCACAGATTTGAAGCAATTGGTAAACCAACCAGGAAAAAAAATTAAATTGGAAACCTATTTTCTTCATAATTACAGTAAGTTCCTTATATCACACATTTAAACACAAAATAAACACATAGAAATACTAGAAGAAAGCAAAAGCCACTATAGTCTTGAAGTAAGAAGTTTTACTTCCATGTGACTTAAATGTAGAAATTACAAAAGGAAAAATGAATAACGTTGACACAAATTAATACCTGGGCATCAATGGTCCACACCTATAATTTTTGCTATTTGGGATGCTGATGTAGCTAGCCCAGGCAAGAAAGTCTGTGGGACTCATATTCAATAAACCAACAAAAAAAGCCAGAAATGGAGTTGTTACTCAACTGGTAGAGCATTAGCCTTGAACACAAAAGCTCTAGCACAGCACCTAGGCCTTGAGTTCAAGCCCCAGGAGTTTAATAAAAAACATACAATTTAATGTATTCTTCTCCTTAAACTTGGATGCCTAGTTTTATAGAAAATACTGGTGTGTTTTCAACAGCAAGACAGTGTTATTAACTGGGATTATTTGAAATGTAATAGCATGAAGATAATGTCCACTGTTTGAATCATTAACCCTGAAATTGGGTCTTAGGTCATAGGATGAAGTTAAACAGGCAGACAGCATTGGACTGTGAGCTGTGAATTGCTCATTATAGACTCCTCCCCTGTGAGTGCTAAGGAGGAAGCAGGCTCTGAAAACCTTTCCCAAGTTCATTCAGAGCCACCCCTCTCTGTTGTCATCCTCCCAATGCTCCATTTTATGTTCTTTATCTTATATAGTGTTCAGATTATATACAGGTATTCGAAGGACAGTCATTGAGGCCAGACACTGGCCCTGAGCTTTTGTGCTCAAGGCTAATGCTCTACTTCTTGAGCCACAGCTTTACTTCTGGCTTTTATTTTTTCGAGGGAGAGGAGTGGTTAGTTGGTAGGATTAGTTAATTGGAAATAGGAGTCTCAGAAGAGTTTTCTATCCAGGCTGACTTTGAAACATGACCATCAGATCTCAGCCTCCTAAATAGCTAGACTGTAGGCATGAGTCACTGGTGCCTGGCCCAACTTTTCTTCTTTTCCATAGTTTTCATATGGAGGTTATTTATTTAATCACAATGCATGGGAAAACCATTAGACAAAATGTGGCCTACAAATATTTCACAATTTCCATTGTAATGGATAATTACAAAATGTGAAACAGACAATATATGCAGTTCTAGTCAGAAGAGCTCTCCAATGGATTTGCATAGAAATACATGAACCCGCTTATTACAGATGCATAAAATGTACTTCTGAATTTCAGGTGTTTCATTGAGAAGGAGAAATATGACAGGTAACTATAATGGTGGCTACAAGATTGTATCTGCTCAAATCTTTGTTTTCTAGCACTGAAAAGTTTTAAATCAAACTTTTTGTCTGGCTAAAACAACTTGTTTTAGTGTATTTGTGTTGTCTTTATAAAACACACAACTAAATTTTACACCAGCATTGTAAAATCCTAAGAGGAATACTTATTCTTCCTAATGTATATGTAAGACACTTACATACAAACAGAAGGGTTTATTATTCAACAGAAAAATTACCTAAGCCATGAATACTAGGCAAACCAAAAGTAGGGAGGATTTGATACTTCATTAACCAACTGACCTCTCATTTCATCTTTGCCACCTTCTTCATCTGAATGTTAATTATTTACATCAGTCATCGTTTTGAAACAAGCTCAGTCAAAACCCTATTGTAGGTGCATTTTTCAAACTATATTTATGTTATGATAAATTCACCACTCCTTTCCAGCTTCCCTTAGAAAATTGCTGGGTGGAAAAAGCAAACCAATCCATTCTGTTCCCACTTGGCCTAAAAATCTTGGCCTTGTTGGTACTCAGATCACTGCTTCCAAGACTTCTGAGGGTGGAAAAAGACTTGAGAAGGCCTTAAGTCAGACTCAGGAGTGCATCGTAACACGCCTGCCACCCAGCCCCAGGGGCTTCTTACATGTGGAAGGCCTCTCTCTGAGAAGAGCCCACAGACCATTGATCATAGGGTCTAAGCACACCGTATAATCCACAAACAGTTCCAAGAGCGGGAAGCTTCCTTTTCAGAGGACTGAATTATATATAGCAAGGGACTGGACTGGACTGTGTGCCTAGAGCTCCATATTTTGTTTCAAACCCATATGGTGCTGCTTCTTCAGATGGGTTCAGAGCTCTATTCAGGTCTACCAAGTTGGGAAGCCAGATGAGCACTTCTGTGTGAAAGCCCAGGGAGTCCTGAGTGTGGGCTTGATAGAGTGTCACATTCTCTTAGAACTTTCCACTGGGTAGAGGATGGGCAGAGCTGCAGCAGAGCGAGGCGCGGACAGGATACAGCTTTGGCTCCATCCTCCCACCTAGAGTCATGGTGATGCCTTTCTGTTTACTTAGATATCTTCTGTTTACAATTATAACTCATTTCATGCTGAGACCTGCAATTGGGAATCTCCCGTCAGCACCCAGCCATTGAGATTTGGGGATATCATTTTTGTTTCTTCCCTTCTCCAGGATAGCTAGAGCCATAGGGCGCCAGCAAAAAGGGGCCCTGGTCCGCGGTGACATCAAAGTGAGTACTTCCTGCTGTGCAAGCAACAGCCCTCTGGGGACTAGTGCAGGAAATGGGGCCCCAGCCGCATACAGGTTCCCAGATTCCCAGCCATTTGCCTGGAGAAGCTTTAGTCCACTCTAGTCCTAAATCCTACTACATAGAGCTAGATTGCACTCACTTTTTAATGTCAGCTATAATAACCCGCCACTGGTAGCTCACATCTGTAATCCTAGCTACTTGGGAGGCTGCAGAAAAGTCCAAAATATTACATCTCCAATTAACCATTAAAAAGCCAGAAGATGGGCTTTGGTGGCTCACACCTGTAATCCTAGCTACTCAGGAGGCTGAGATCTGAGGATGGCGGTTCAAAGCCAGCCTGGGCAGGAATGCCCATGAGACTCTTACCTCCAGTAAACCACCAGAAACCTGGAAGTGGCACTGTGGCTCAAGTGGTAGAGTGGTAGTCTTGAGTTCAAGAGCTGAGGAATAGCATCCAAGCCCAAAATTCAAGCCCCATGACTGGCAAAAAAGCCAGGCTGTGGGCATGGCTGAAGTGGTAGAGTCTCAGCCAAGGAAACAAGCCAGGTGAGAGTGCAAGGTCCTGAGTTCAAGTCCTGGTACTGGCGTATACATGCACACACACACACCACACACACACACACACACACACACACACACACACACGAATGAGGAGTCTGTTTTCTGGAGAACGATTGGACAGTCACTCCGTATCGGGCATCTCTGTGACACAGGCTGTGGGAAGGAAGTCCTGGAGTAGAGACAAGAAAGCTCAGGATCTTCATCAGACAATGCATCATGACACACATCCTGTATGAAGATGCCACTCCCAGCTCCAGCATTAAGACTGTCCTTAAGTCAGACACTTGTCATAAAACAATGACTCTTCTAGAGCCTTTTCCATTTCTGAGGAGGAAAGTGAAGAAAAGTCTATATTTAAACATGGCTCTTTAGACTCTAAAAGTCCAATGCAGGAAGGTGTGGTGGCGCCCTCCAGCAGAAACGCTGAGATCATCCAGCCATAACCCAGAGCTGTAACCCGTCCTCCATGACGGAGGTCCAGTCCGTCCTGGGAGAGGACCGGTGGAGCTGCTTCACGGGAAATGTTCCTTCTCCACCCAACACCTTCAGGGAGTCAGTCTGGTGCCTTAGCCCAAGTGCCTTCTAGTTCAGTCTCTGAACTACCCTTTAGCGGTTTAAGGTCTAAGCCAGAGAAAGATAAGCAAATGACAGCCCCACACAGTAAGCTTCTATGAGAGTCAGACCTTCTACCGAACTGGGTTGGAGCCCCTAGACTTTCAGCCCTCAGGGCCCAATGGAGTGGAGCAGGCATCTTTAAGAATGTGACTTCAGCCAGAGCTAAACCTTGAAGGACATGCGTGGCTTCCGGACGCACTCACTACACAAGAGCAGGCAGAGCCAACCTAGGTTGAGTCCTCGGCAGAAAGCATGACAAGAGGCTAGACCTAAGGCAGCCAGAGGTATGGCTCAGTGATAGAGCTGCTACCTCACAAGTTCAAATCCCAATACTGCCAAACAATTACAACACCACCCTCTGAAGAGGCAGCGGCTTGCAGAACAGCCACTTGCTGGACTCCTCAGCTTCACCTCTGATCTGAAGACCAGGGAAAACCACAAAGGCTTGAAGCGGGTGAGGGGATTCATTGGCAGGTGCATACTGTGACCTCATTTGCGTTTGTGGTGTCCTCTTTCTTGAAGATCCCAGGGCAAAGTGATCTTTTCGGGAAATAAAAGGAGACATTGTCTGACTCAGGAGTGAGAGGGGCAGTGATCCAGACAGAACATTTGAGACCCTAACTAAGTCATCCAAACGAGAGAAAGGAGGAAAGGTAACTAGGAAATACCAAGGAGGCAGGTATCTGATTGGGTCTTGGTGAAAAAGTGATAGGCTAAGTCTGAGAGTAATGCGAGCCTGCAGTCTCCAAGATGGCAGCTTGATGGTTTCTCAAGGCTCTCGTCTGACTGTGGGCCTCAAAAAGTGCACAAATTGCAGGGTAATAGCAAAGCGCAATGCAAGGAAAAGGCCTCTGGGAAAGCCCGTAGGAAGGAGTGGGAAGAAAGAAGGAAGAGACAGAGGAAAAAGTTTTTGCAAGACTGCATGTGTCGTGTAGCCAGTAGAGAAATGAGTTTCTGTGACAGGAAACATAAAGGATGTTGAGTAAAACTGAAATCTGTTTAGAATCTGTTTATTTCCTTGAACAAAGGTACCAGCTGTCTAGTATAAATTAGTGGACTAAATATTAAAAAGTTTTTAACAACAGTGAGGAATTATCACTAATTCTGCAATTATTCTGTGTCTTGGATGCATGTACAAATTATAATACATTTTACTGTTACCTTATGTGATAAAATACAGAATAACTATATTAACTATATTATTGACACTAATATGTACCAAGAAACGTAAATTCTAAGGAAAAACCTGACTCAAAAGTAATTACATTTCTTAGGGCACTTACGTTAGCATTTATTAAATTTGTAATTTTGTAATTTGAAATAGCAAAAGGCTCTGTCTTAATCTCTGTCATAGGATAGGAGTGACTGCTGTTTTTCTAAATATGTTTGATTTAGAAGTATTTTGCTTTGATGAAATCGAAGCCGTTGGTGCAGAACTGTCTTCTCTAATATTTGGGTAAAGCGCTTTTTAAGACAGCATTGTGGAAAGGAAAGGTGGCTTGAGTAGTAGAGTTCAGCTTTGAGTGAAGAAGCCAAGTGAGAGCGAAAGGCTCTGAGTTCAAGCCCTGCTGCTGGAAAAAAGAAATGTGGGGGAGAAGAAACATTGCCTCTTTTCAAGGTTGAATTTGTTCATTTTACTTTTGCTTCGCTTGTGTTTATTATTCATGTATGGACATATATTTTATACCGGTTCTTGCTGTATTGTTTAGGATAACTACAAAATCCTGGGCTTAAGCAGTCCTCCTGCCTCAGCCTCCCAAGTAGCTGAGACTACAAGCAGGTACTACTAGCCCCTGCTGATGGCTGCAATAACACCTGGATTTTAAACAGAGATCATCTTGGCATGTTCTAACAATATCTGCATTGTGGCTTACTGTGTAGGTTGTCTGGTATGATGTAGCAATGCATCTCACCCACTTCTGGAAAGTTCCTCTACGCAGCCCTGTGGACGCCCTGTGCTACTGAACCATGAGATCAGCACACAAGAGAAACAGGAAGGAAGGAGAGCAGGTTGAGTGAGGGAGAAAGAAAACAGAGAGAGGTTTCTGGAATGCCCCCCCCCTGATATTTTGGACACTCAGTGCCTTTATTGTTATTTATTTGTTATTTATGTGGGTGACAGTACTGGGGCTTGAACTCAGGGCCTCAACACTCAGTTGGCTTTTTTCGCTCCAGGCTGGCATTCTACCGCTTGAGCCATACCTCCACTTCTGGCCTTTTGGTGGTAAACTGGAGATAAAGAGTCACAGAATTTCCCTGCCCCAGCCGGCTTCAAACCGTGATCCTCAGATCGCAGCCTCCTGAGTAGCTGTGATTACAGCTGGGAGACGCCAGCACCCGGCCTCTCTCTGCCATTAAGTCTAACGCAGTGCCTGTATAGCTTAGCTTGGAGCTTACTCTGGCTTTTGTTTTGAGCCAGCACAGGTGCTCCGGGAGCCAAGCGGGAGGCAGCTCACACAGCTCAGGGCAGGAGCAGCACGGCCCCTCCCCGGGAGGACAGCGCAGCCCTCACACCAAAGCAGACATTTGTCTCCTGCAAGACTGCTTCTGGTGGCCCTGCCTTTGTCTCTTAACTTGAAATGTGCTGACTAGCCAGGCACCGGTGGCTCACGCCTGTCATCCTAGCTACTCAGGAGGCTGAGATCTGAGGATCGCAGTTCAAAGCCAGCCCGGGCAGGAAAGTCCATGAGACTCTTATCTCCAATAAATCACCAGAAAACCAGAAGTGGTGCTGTGGCTCAAGTGGTAGAGTGCTAGCCTTGAGCTGAAGAGCTGAGGGACAGCGTCCAGGTCCAGAGTTCAAGACCCACGACCAACAAAAAGAAGAAGAAAAAAAAAAAAATGTGACTGACTTCACTATCCACAGGTACCATAGTCCCTGGAGGCCAAATACATGGCTTCCTGCCAGGGTGCATTCCACCCCTTGGCACCCCAATAAGATTTGTTTCCCTCAGTACACTTTCCCTACAGTAACAGCAAGGGAAGTGAAACTTAATCCAAGAGGAATTTATATTAAGGTGAAGGAATGTTTTGCACATAAAACTTGTCATAGAGATGCCGCCTCCCACTGCGGTGCACCCCTCCCCCTCCCCCCGCGCCTTTCATTTCTTACTCTCTACCTGGTCTACACTTATTCTTTTCCTACAAGAGAAAAACAACCTGGTGTCTTAATGCAATCAGGCTGTTGTCACCATAAACTGTGGCTCATAAACAACAGAAAGTTATTTCTTATCACCCTGGAAGCTAGAGTGAACAGCTCTGTTTCATTTTATCCTTCAGAGTTATCTTTCATTCCAAATGGCTGTTTTGATTTATTATATGGCATGTTCCTTTTCTGTCTAAAAAAATATCCCCAATGACCATGTCATTCTCCATAATCGAGGTTTTAATTGATAGCTGTTTCTAAGGTCCCTGTTCACGCTTCTTTGATACGTATGCTACTTTAAGTATTTACTCTAATAGCTAAAGATTTATTAATATGATACTGTGTATAATTTTTTCTAGACTTTAATGCCCCATTCCTTTGTGTTTATGTTTGAATGTTTTTTATTCTGTTTAAAAACTGGTTCTAGCTAGCTGAGGTGGTACATACTTTTCATCCCAGCATTCAGGAGGCTGAAATAGGAGGATCATGAGTTCAAGTCCCACCTGGGCTAGTGAATAGTGAGTTCCAGGCCAGGCTGAGACTCTTTCTCCAAAGCAAACAAACCCTGAGGCCAAGAGCCCTAATCAAATAAATGCTCTCTCTCCATTATATCTTTGGTATACGCAAAGTAACTTATTCTGATATACAGAAACCGCTAGTGGAAGAATGGCTTCAAAAAAGAATGAGTAGCAGTGATTCCCACTAGACACTATGTTGAAAATGAACTATACAACTGGCACACACACACACACACATCCAAAATTTCATATCGAAGCATAGAAGGCCCAAAGTAGCAAATGCAATCCTGAGTAAAAAGAATACTGCTGTAGGTATCATGGTACTGGGCTTCAAATTATACTACAGGGCTATTGTAACAAAAACAACCTGGTACTACCACAAAAACAGACCCAGAGTCATGTGGAATACAATAGAAGATCCAGGGATAAAACCATACAGAACAGCCATTTCATTATCACACACACACAAAAAAAAATACACTGGAGAAAAGATAGTATCTTCAATAAATGGTGCTGCTAAGAATTGCTATCTACTTTCCGGAAACTGAAACTTGACCTCTATCCATCATCTTGTATAAAAATCAATTCCAGGAATGTGGCTCTGTGGTAGAGTGCTTGCCTAGCATGCATGAAGCCCTGGGTTCGATTCCTCAGCACCACATAAACAGAAAAATCCAGAAGTGGTGCTGTGGCTTAAGTGGTAGAGTGCTAGCCTTGAGCGCAGAGAGGCTCAGGGAGTCCATGAGTTCAAGCTCCAGGACTGGCAAAAACATCAACTCCAAATGGGTTAATGAGCTGAAAATAAGACCTGAAACTTCAAGCTTACTATAGGGAAAACTCTGGAAGTTATAGGCACAGGTAATTATTTTCTAAGTAGGACTCCAGTTTCCCAGCAAGAGCAAGAATTGCCAAATGGAAAAATGAAAAAGTTTCTGCAAAAAAGAAAAATTAACAAAAATAAATAATAAAGAATTAAAGCTATATTCCAGACTTTTTCTTCTGAAAATAAGTTATAAACTGGTAAGTTTACTGGGGAAAAAATTTCAATAGAGGAACCAAGAAAACAAATGAAAAAATAATGTATAATGTATTACATTATTGCAATTTGCCTGGAATTCTGTCCTTAAAAATGTACCATCTGAAAACACCTTAGTAGCAAACGTTAGATTTCTCTCATTTAGCTGTGAGATATTTACAACTATTTGGACATTTAAGCAAAAATTAATGTAATTAACTCAAATTATTTATAAATTAAATACTCAAGATTCAGCAAGGTGCTGGTGGCTCACAACTGTAATCTTAGTCAGGAGGCTGAGATCTGAGGACTGCAGTGTGACACCAGCCCAGACAAAGTCTGTGAGACTCTTTTCTCTAGTTAATGAGCAAAAAGATCGAAATAGAGCTGTGGCTCAAGTGGCAGAGTGCCAGCCTTGAGTGAAAGAAGCAAGTAAGAGCAGAGCAGGAGGCCCTGAGTTCATGCTTCATATTATTATTGTTAACTAAAGTGCAATCTGGATAATAACTTTTATGGTCTGAAATAATACTAGGGCAAGGACATGTATAAACTTTTCTGTTATTACAACTAATTAAAAAGAGAAGTCCATTTTCTCAAAAAAAATAAAAATAAAAAGTTTCTGCACAGCAAAAGAAACAATTATCAGAACTAAGAGACAACACATGGTCTGGGAGGAAATCTTCTCCAACTATTCAACAACGGAGTAATACAAAGAGCTCAAAAAAATTAAATAGCAGAAGAACAAATAATCCAGTTACTAAATGATCAAGCAAACCAGACAGCTGTGAGAAGAAATATAAGTGGCTAGTAGATACATGAAGAAGTATTCAACATTACCATAAGGGAATGCAAATCAAAACCACACTAGGATTCCCTCTCACTTAGTCAGAATGGCAATCATTAAAAAAAAAACCCGAAACCAGATGCTGATGACGGTTCAGGGAATCAGAAACCTTCATTCACTGTGGAAACTAGTATGGCATTTCCTCAAGGAACTGAAAATAGACCTTCTGACACCCTGGCTACTGTGAGCAGAGGTGTATTAACATAATTACCTTCCAGGAGATAGCCATGCCCAATAGCAGTGTGACTGCAGTTCACAGTAGCCAAATGGAATCAGCTGAGATGCCCAACAACAAATGAATGGATAAAGAAGATAATGGTATACAGATTTGGAATATGACACACTCATAAAGAAAAAATCAGGTCATCTTCAGGAAAATAGTTGGAGAACATGTTGAGAGAGATAGGCCAAAGGTATGTTTTTGCTTATATGTGGAAGCTAGACCTTAAAGGACCTACATATTCATGGACATGAACATAAATATATAGATACACACACACACACATATAAGAATGTGTAAACTCCACTGTGTCTTGTGGGTGTGGGTCATCAAGTTCTATCTAGGGCAGTGTGCCTTTTGACACAGTAGTTGCCTTTCCAAGAAATTACCTTTGGGTCTATTCATCTATAATCAAGCTGTAAAGTCATTCATTGCCATGCTGTATGTATTTGCAAAAACTCAGATCCACCTAAATGCCCAGTGATAAGGAACTGGTTAAATTATAGTTCATTCCACATGATGGAACTCCATGATGTTATTTAAAAGAATGAGGAAAAGTGTGACTGTAGGGATGGGGAAACACATAAGCAAAAAAGCAAAGGATAGGATGCCATCATTTGTATGTAAAATGGTACGCACGTCAGTGTGCACAAAGGACACACAGCTTCTGGGAAAAGCTGGGTCTTGGGGAGAGAAATGGGCCATGGGGCGACAGGTGTAGGAGGGAAATGTGTGTCTCCATTAGAAACTTGTGTTTAATGCTGGTGCGTATTGCTCCTGTTCAAAATATAAGTACGTTGATAGATTGATTGAAAATGTCTAAACAGGGATGCAGTAAAATAGAATTGTAAATGGAAGGCTGTTCTTGACTTGCAAAACTCTACATTGGGAAATTATGAATTTACCAAATCAGAGAAGCTAACGGGTCTCCTGCAAACCTCTTGAGTTTTGGCACCCCAATCTCCCTCCTTGTGGTTACAAGAATGTCTGTTTTTATTCTGAGACCACAGTTCCCAGAACTTTCCTCCGTCATTATTGGCTAACTCTTGTTTTCCAAATTTTGTACCTCTGCCTGCAAACCATAGAAACACTGAAGTAGGGATGTCAGCTTCCCTCAGATGTGCATGTGTGTGCACCGTGTGTGAGGTAAAGAATACAGAGTCATCTGAAACGACAAGACAAACTAAGAAGAGGTCCTTTGTTTCCTTTGAAGTAGGGAAGTCAGGTCTGGCCAGCACCATATTGGCCACATAGTGAATGGTAGGGTCTGGCATCTTGTCTTCATGCTTGGGGAAAGCTGTGTGCAGACCACTAACTATGTCATAGGCTCCAGGATTCCATCTTCCAAAATTGTGGCTTCTCTGATCATTTACCTTACAACAGCATCAAGCCACAGCACCTCAGAAACACAAGCTGGTGAGGCACCAGTCTTGGCAAGTCCAGGGGCTGGCTGGGTGTTTGGTGTAGACGGTGCTCAGCGGCTCTCCATTTCCTGACCTGGCCATTTTCAGGAATTTGCCTTATGGATATCCTGGCTCCTTGTGGGTCAAGACCATGATTTTAAAGTAAGGATCAGAGATCTCTTTTTTTTTTTTTAATGTACTACATGTAAGATTGCCTCCACCTGTTCGCTCCTAAAGAAGCTCAGAGACAGAATTATTTTCTGCCTTCATTTAGAATAATTTGAAATGAATTTACGCTCACAACAGGAAATTGTCAATGTGGTACTTGGCTACCAGTAACTCACATCTGTCATTCTAGCTACTCAGGAGGCCAAGATCTAGGATTGAGGTTCGAAGCCAGCCCAGGCAGGAAAGTCCCTGAGACTAATGACCAAAAAAGTCAGAAGTGGAGCTGTAGCTCAAGTGATGAAGCCCCAGCCTTCAGCAAAAAAGCTAAAAGAGCACCTGGGCCCTAAGTTCAAGCCCCCAGTACTGGCACAAAGAATAAAAAAGGGAGGGAGGGAGGGAGGGAAGGAAGTTTTCCCGAACCAAACTAAGGTGAGGTACTTGTTTTCATTCACCTGAGATGCAGCTTAATCATAATTTTGTATTCAAAGTCACTTACTCACTTACTTACCTGGACTTGCATGTGAAAATATCAGAATGCTTACCTGGGACACTGGGTCCAACCAGAGAAAAGCATGTTGAATTTGCCTTACCTCACAAGCCCTTCTCCACAAAGATGCTAATTGACCCTATACTTAACAATCTAATTGTGAACAAATTGTGAAATATGAATTTAAGTCATCATCAGGCTAATGAGTTCCGGGAAGTGACAATGGGTTGTTGATAAAGTTGACCCAACCTGTTTTTGTTGTTTTATTATTATTATTTATAGATTGTGTAACAGTGTGTGGCAGTGTTTTATTGAAACCAGCTTGTCCTGGCTAATACTAAAAATTCAGTCTCCTACTAGGTGAAGTGAGGCATATTGGCATAATCATGACTGTCTGGCAGCTCTGAAATTCTTGCCGAAAAGCTGTCAAGGCCCCAAACCATTGCATACTCTTGGCAGACAAGGAGAAAGAAGTAACTTGTCTGGGCCATGTGAAGGCTGATTCTAGTTTTCAGCATCTTCTGTATCTGTGGGTTGGTACAGCTGCCAGGTTCACTTCTCTCTTAGGAAGTCCTGGGCTTCCCAGTAAACACCTGTTGAGAGGATTGGGTTTTTGTTTGTTTTCTAGTTGACTCTTCCAGTCAATCTTTCTACAAAGACCTTGTCTTCAGGTTTAAAAACACACATACACACAGAAACCGATTTTCTTATTTTAGTGATCAAATGAAGCCTGTTAAGCTTCACTGACTAGAATTTTCTCAGTTCCTGAGAGGCCCCACACGCTTTCTGTTCCTCTTCCTCACACTTCTCTCACTGTTTAGATACCCAGTTTCACCTGTTCTCCCAAGACCTCCAAGGGAAGGGACCCTGGCTGGGAGAAATCTCACCTACTGGGAATTAACTTGCTTGAGCCTGTACCCTCTTTGATTAAATGAAACCTAACATTGAAATGACCCCTAGATGGAATTTGCTTCTTCTATGAGGCAATCCATAATTAATCCCACACCAATCAACATATAAATGTCCACTGTGAGCACATTATGAGTGTTGTGCTGTGGAGAAGAATGGGAAGCTCCCTGGCTGCCGGAACCTTCGGTAGCCTGCTGGGTAACTGAGGCTTTGGGGAGACAAGTTTGCTGCTCCTGACTGTGCAGTGGGAGGAGACCAGGAAGGACAGAAAGCTTTGAGGAAGATGTGCTCCAGGTAGGATCATGAAGGAGGGAGCCAGTGCCAAAGACAAGCTCAAGTTCAAGAACAAAGGGTGGAAAAATACCTGGATGGGCTCTTTTGAGTGGAACCCACCTGTGTGTTTTGCACAGGTGAAATATGCTGAAAGATGCTACTTCAGTATGAATAGAGAGAGGTATACCTTGAACAGCTCAGCGCTGAGCCAAACTACCACATAGCATTAAGCACTTAGAAAGATCCCTGCACTGCACGAAAGGGCCTGACTAGATCAAGGGTTCTAATCCAGCCCAAGCTGGATGAACTTCCCCTTGCAATTCGGTGCTAGAGCACAGGGCATCTTATCCCCACCAGTCCATGTAATAGGAAGGATATCCCCACACCAAGGGACACTTCTTAGCGTGAATGACTCCTGCTAAACACAAGAACAAGACAGCGTTTGCTCTGCCTTGAGTCGTAACCTGACCCTGCAGAAAACTTAATATTCAGCTGAAGGCTAAGATGGATTCTTGCCCTCTGCACAAAAGTCTTCCTATGGAAACTTCTCCAGTGGATTTCTGCCCGATGCTTTGTGCCTCTGAGACAGGACACCTTGTGTGTGCTGCTGTGTCTACCGGCAGCCTGATCAATAACTGCCGTAGATGAAAATTAACTTGTCATAGCAATGCTTGATTTGTGTGTCTTATGTGAGGCTTGTCTACACTGTTCTCATTTCCAAGGGGGTGTGTGTGTGTGTGTGTGTGTGCGCGCGTGTGTGTGCGTGTGTGTGTGTGTGTGTGTGTGTGATGGGTTCTCTGCTGAACTATGAATCCTACCTTTTTCCGTGATCTTGAAAATGGTCCCCAATTCAACCACCGATGGGGGGAGTTTACAGAAATTGTACATCCATCACTTTGCTCGTCCCTTTACTGGTGGCCTAGTAGGCAGACGCTCTTCACTGGTCTTCTCCTTTACTCCCTTCCATCTCACATTTGCCATATTTTAATTTTTCTTAAACCTACTAATCCTGACTATATCTTAGACCCTGTGTTTACTGCAAAACTGAGTAGGATTCTCACTTCACCTTAGAGCTCTCTCACGGAAGGAAAAATGGATTAATAAGTTATTGGAAGGATGGGGGTGGGTGATGGGTGAGGAAGAAGAGCGAACTTATGAACAAACACCTGGCAGATGGACAGAATGGAATTTGAATCCTGACCAAGACAGTTGGTAGCTCTGTGAACGTGGGCAGCATGGATCTGAGAGCGTCAGGTTTTTGCCTGTAAAACAAAGGTAATAAATCCTGTCTCACCTGCATGGCCTGTAAAGACTATAGACTGTAAAGTAGGGAAGTGCTTGCTTTGCTTGCTTACAACAACAACCCAAACAAAAGGTGGTAAGTGACACAGAGAAGTGCAAATAAAGTGTGTGTGTGTGTGTGTGTGTCAGTGTCATGTGCACCACGGCCCTCCCAGCTTTACAGCACACATCTAGGCCAGACAGTCTGAGCAGCACAGACCTGCGAGCAGAGCAGGGGCCTGCACACTCAGACATCTACAAGTGGAGCAGGTGTGACCTGCAGCTCTGCCCTTCCAGCTAGAATGGACTAGAAGGGGCTAGAATGGACCCAGGAAAGGTCACAGCCATCCCAGTCAAGCCTGTCATTGAGAAGTGAAGATCATTCTGCTCCAAAACACGCGATTGATATGTTCGTCGGTCATCCGTCCGCCTCTCTCTGGATGTCTAAGATCAAGTGCTTCTCTTTCTTCTCCAGCTCCGAGGCTGAGAATGGTGTGGAGGACAGAAAAAAAGTGTGCAGGTCCCCAACAGTCCCGTCACCTGCCCCATCCACGGAAGCTGAATCTCCAGACCAGAAAAAGAGCATCTGCCTGCGGTGAGTCCTCTCTGGGCTCTTTATGTGGGGGCTTTGGTGAAGAGCTGGACTGACTCGCGGCTGACCCTGCCCTGCGAGAGAGCGCCGAGGGCCTTTCCTGAGGGGGGGGGGGCTGGCCCTCACCTCCTGCTCTCATCTCTTCCTCGGGGAGCATCGCTGTGCTGATGGATGCGGGCAGATTCCCACGCTCAGGCGTAGATGGGTAAAGCACCTCAGAGTGCAGCCTGGGGTGTCTCGATTTTCTGGGAGCCTTTGGGAAGGGGCCGAGGAGAACCCCTCCCAGGGCTCCGCCTGGCTGCCGGTGCTCCCCCAGGCTGTGGGGGAAGCTCAGCTTGATGCTAGACAGGGCGGGATTGTGTTGGGATAGGCGGCTCCAGGTCCCATGGCTCTCTGAGGCACCAACTATCGGGGAGGGACTGAAAGGTGCTTCTTTGAAATGCAGCGGACGTAAACCAGTGGTCCTAGGGACCGGTGAATGTGGGCGTTTGGGCTGGGTTTTGTTTTTTATTTTGTGTTGTTGGTGGTGTTTGTTTTGATCTTTGTGTGTGTTCCTGTGGTGCTGGGGATGGGTCCTAGCATATGCAGAGCACGTCTTCCACCACCCTACTACATCCCCGCCCTGCCCTTACAGTACTTACCTCTCCTGAAGCCTGTGATTGCCCTCCTTCCCCATTCTGAAAACTGTTCTAACTGCTACTTTCTCTCTCTCCTTCCACCTCTGTTAAGCAATGATGAACTAATTCCTGCTTTTCACTTTCTTTCCTGACCCCCTACCCTTATCATCTCTCCAAATCTGCTTCATTCAGGACCAAGAGTAAGTCTTAATTCTGCCCTCGGTTTCCCTTCGCAGACTCCTGTTTATCTTTGTGTCTGTCTGTCTTGCATGCCTCATTTGTAGCTCTTTCCTTTTCTATAGCCATTTCCCATCAGCGCATCTCTGCCTCCTCACAGGGAGCACCCCACAAGGACACAGAACGTGTCGTTTTCTGTGCGATGCTCGCAACCCTGTTGTATGTACTGAAGCTTCCTTGGACTTTGGATGGCTGCCTTGCTTGCGTAGCACAGGTGTACAGTCTGTGCCTTTCACAGTGCTCAGTCTGGAAACCCTTACTTGTCTTCATGTAAGGGCCCCTGCACTGCTGATTCACGTTGCTTCTGGTTCTGGTCCTGTGCACCTGTAGGAAGTGAGAATCGCATGGTTGACAGGATGCGCATTACTGAGCTGTTAACCCTTGGCAGTCAGTCATCAGAAGCAGCACTGCCCTACTTGTAGGGGTTCTTAGATTTGCAAAAGATCTGCCCATCTTCTTGGCAGTCCCATCAGCACAAGTTAACTTGAATCGGCATAGTAGTACTATGATAAATGACATCATTTTGTTTGTCCGCGTACGATAGGGTCTCATTATGTAGCAAAGGCTGGCCTCAAGCTAACTACTCTCCTCTGCACCAGCCTCCTGACTGTTGTGATTACAGAAATAAGCCACTGTAATCAGTTAATGGATTTTTTTTGTACCAGTACTGGTACTAGTCCCTGGCACTCTTGTTGGCTTTTCCACTCAAAGCTAGTATTCGACCACTTGAGCCACACCTCCTCTTGCTCTTTGCTGATTCATTGAAGATCAGAGTTTCATGGACTTTTCCACTTGAACTCACTTCAAACCAGAATCCTCAGATCTCAGCCTCCTGAATAGTTAGGATTATAAGCATGAGCTACCGGCACTCCATTTGGCATTATTATTTTGACTTTCAGAAAAATTTAAGAGGTGGTTATCAGGAGGATCACAATTTGAGGCCAGCCTGAGCAAAATCTTCATGAGACTCTTATCTCAACCAGCCGGGTGAGGTAGTATATACCTGTCATCACAGCCATTTAGGAAGCATAAATAAGAGAATTGAGGTCCAAGCTAGCAAGACCCAAATTGAAAAATAAAGCAAAAAGGCCTGGAGGCATGGCTTAAGTGGTATAGCACCTGCCTGTCAGGTCCTACCTGTCTACAAAGCTCTGTTAAATTCCCAAAACTGTCAACTTTTTAAAATAAAAGCTACAAAATAATTTTATTGTCAAGAAGAGTACAGATGTTTGTTTATAGTTTCCAAAACAATGATCTCTAGAATTCCCAGGGAATTTCTATCTGGTGAATAGATTCAGTAACCAGTAGCAGAAATCAAATCCAGCCAAGTGTTGGTGCTCATGCTTGTAATCCTAGCTACTCAGCTGAGGATGGCAGTTCAAAGCCAGCTTGGACAGGAAAGTCCATGACATCCTTCAGTTAATTACCAAAAAGCTGGAAGTGGAGCTGTGGCTAAGTGGTAGAGCACCAAGCCTTGAGTGGAAAAGTTAAAGGGCAGAGCCCAAGCCCTGACAGAGAGAGGGGGTGGGGGGTTGAATGCATGTGCTTTGATCTACTGAGAGGTATTTTACCTGTGATTTGAGCACTGTGGAATCATGAGCTGTTGGGGCTGGAAGAGGCCTGAGATATCCCAGCTGAGAAAACCAGAGACTGATGTCTAACTTCAGTCATTTCTGTCCCTCTATGGCACCCAAATTACTTCAGATTCTTCCTAAATCTACTTTGAACCAAATAAGTAACAGAGCCTCATTTTTAGGAATCGTAATGAAGAGTTGTGGATGTCACATGTACCATTTTTCTTCCATAAACAATAAAGCAACTACATAACTACAAAACTCATTTATATAGTACCTCTAGAAATCATATGCATTCCACTCTAAAATTGCTGCTGTTAGTTTTATGGTTGAAAGGATGCACAAACTTTCTAGATTCTCAGAACTAGAATAATCCTAAAAAGAAAATCTGGGCCTCTGACCACTGCTTTTAACAGGACAGTGGAAGATTTGGATTTAAATATGTCTCCTTCAGGGTAAATTTGATCAGAAGCTATTTAGATGCATGTATGCCAACATGTAAATATCACAGTGAATCCCTTTTGAACATAAAATAAAATAAAACTGATAAACACGTTCTTACTCCCCCTCCACATTTCACTTGTACTGTTTTCTCAGTCTGGAATGTTTTGTCTTTCCCTCATATCCATCTCTGCTCTTCCTATTAGGTCCTATATATCAAATGTGTATTGTTCTGTGGATTTCTTCTTCCCTTCCTATTGGTATTGTGTCTCCACCCCTATTAGTGCATACTGCTAAATTGTGTACTGCCTGTGTGTGAGCATGCTGGGGCTTAAACTCAGACCCTGGGTGCTGCTGTCCCCGAGCTTTATTTGCCCAAGGTTGGCTCTCTACCACTTGAACCACAGTTCCGCTTCCAGCTTTTTGGTGGTTAATTGGAGATAAGAGTCTCATGGACGTTCCTGCCCAGGCTGGCTTCAAACCATAATCTTCAGATCTCACCTAAAGATTATAGGCATGAACCACCAACACCCAGCTATGTACTGACTTTTTAAAAAGCTAATTTTTTGTGCGTGTGTGCGTGCGTGCGTGTGTGTGTGTGTGTGTGTGTGTGTGTGTGTATGTAAGCTTCCTAAGGATAAAGACTCTCTTGTGTTCCCAAGGCCATCAGCACAATGCCCCTTCTCAATGAATGCTTATTAAATATTAATAGATTCTGGAACAGGATTATTCTTTGTTTCAACCTCAGCTGCAATTTTTATTTAGTAATTTGCCTCAAGTACTCCTCTTTATATTGCTTAAGACACTTTGGAAGTGATATGATGACTCACATTTCCATCGCTGTTTGTCCCTTTGTAAGTCCCTGTCTCTGCAGTTTGGGATGATAACCTGCTGAGCTTTGTGCTAGACAAATTCCCTTAGTGTCTCAGGAGTGATTATGAATATCTAGACAAGAAAACCAAATGTTAGGCTCCTTCGTGACATGTGTAATAATAGAGATTTGCTGCAGTAAATTAATACGTGACACAGACAGTTCATCTTGTGATCTCCCTGGGTTTTACTTCCCCAGGTCAAAATCCAGTTTTGAGGGTGCGACTGTGTCAGGTGACAAGAACGAATGCAAAACAGAAAACAAAAATGTCCCTAAGACTGAAAGGAAAAAATCTTTATCTTCCAGCCAGGTAAGTGCAAACTGGAATATATGTGGCTTCCAAGACTTACAGTAGTACTGGAGCCAGTAGAGGAAAAATAAAAAAGAATCTTAGGGTTCAGCATCCTGCTGGCTATCCCTAACAGAGGCACAAAGCCCAGCGAATTTAGAAAAGCAGATGGGAAGCCATTCCTTTGGTCAACTTTTCATCAGTATTAGATTCCACAACTGACCCTTCCGTGCATATGGCTGTGACCTCTAACCCTTATGGAAACCCAGGGAGTTAAGGTCACACAGACCAGTACTAGTCAGTAACCAGCAGTTCAGGGGAAGGTGTGACACCTGTGAGGAAGTGCAGAGTCTAGTAAGAGCACCATGAGAGGCCTGTGCACAGGGTCATCCTGTGCATTGGGTCACGTTTTCCATGGGTAATTCCAATTCCCTGAAACATGCCCAGACAGGCCACAAAGCCTAATTCTGTGTCACAGAGTCTAACGCTCACGGAGGTCAGAAGTTTGTGGGGTTTTGATTATTTTTTTTGTTTGGTCTTTGATTTTAACGCTAAGGATTTAACCCAGGACCTTGTGCATGCTAACAACAGTACCAGGATTTACGAGGCTGGTGCTCTACCACTCCAGCCATGTCTCCTGCGTTCCTTTTTGGTAGTTATTTTGGAGATGGATATCTTGGACGTTTCTGTCTGGGCTGGCTTTGACCCATGAGCCTCCAGATCTCAGCCTTCTTGCGTAGCTGGGATTCTAGGCAGGAGCCATCACACCCGGTTTTTCTGTTTTTGACACATCATTCCTACATACTTGAATATGTACCTCCTAAGAAGAGGCATTAAAATGAACTAATTTTTGATATACAGAATTTTACTAAATATCAAATTTGTTTTAAGTGTCCACAGTTGTCTTAGTAAAGGATGTCCTTTATAACAGTGTTCTTTTCTTTCTTTATCTTGAGGATCCAGTCAGGAGTCAAAATACTGAATTTATGTTACTGTGGTTTTAAGCGACATCAGTCTTACTATATTTTTTGTTTTTTTTTTCATTTATTACACTGATTTTTTTTAACAGTCCATGGCCTAGAATATGTATATTTTTCTCTCTCTCTTTTTTTTTTTTTCCTGTCAGTTATGGGGCTTGAACCTGGGGCCTGGGCATTACCCTTCAGCTCTTTTGCTCAAGGCTAACACTCTACCCCTTTGAGCCACACTGCCACTTCACCATTTTGGGCTTTTACTGAGGAGTTTATTGAGGATAAGAATTTCATGGCCTTTCCTGCCCAAGCTGGCTTTGAACCACAATCCTCAGATCTCAGCCTCCTGAGTAGCTAAGATTATAGACATGAAGCACCAGCTCTTAGCACTTTTCTTTTTCTTTCTTTCTCTTCCTTCCTTTTTCTTTTTTTCTCTTCTTCCTCTTTTTTCTCTCTTTCCCTCTTTCCTTTTTTATTTTTATTGTTAACTTTTTGTAGTACCAAGTGTTGTTCATAGGATCTCTACATGTTAAGTAAGCACCCTACCTACCACTGAGCTAACATCCCAGCCTTTGCTTTTCTTAATCTTGAGAAAGTGTCCCTACATAGTCCAACTGGCCTAACTTTCTCCTTCTGCCTCAGTCTTCCCGGTGCTGGGATTTCTGGCACACACCACCACGCCTAACCGGTCTAGGATATTTTTAATTAAGGCTGAAACCGGGGCTGGGAAGGTGGCTCAGTGGTAGAGCGCTTGCCTTGCATGCATGAGGCCCTGGGTTCGATTCCTCAGTGGCGCTGTGGCTCAAGTGGTAGAGCGCTAGCCTTGAGCTGAAGAGCTGAGGGACAGCGCCCAGGCCCAGAGTTCAGGCCCCACAACCGGACCCCCCCAAAAAAAATTAAGTCTGAAACCAAGACTCCCTTATAGCCATGAAAACCAAAATCTCAGTATCCCTCCCCACCAGTGCAGAGTTGAGGATTTGAAAATTCACATGTCAGCTAAAATGGAGATCTAGGACTAGACTCACTTTCAACCAAAGTTCCAGGGTTCTGCTGCAAAATGTACTCTTAGGAAGCAGCAGTTAATGTAGGTTGTGTAAAGTGACTTGCAGGGACCATCTAGCATTTTGATGACCTGGTCTGGAACTTTCTTTTACAGCAGTAAGGCTAGTTGTGCGGTTGAAACCATTCCTGGTGTGCATAAGAAAGCACCTAGGGCAGACTTGGGAGAATCCCTGTCTCCTTATCAGACTTTGTCTTCCGCAGATCTTATGGAAGAGGGGAGGGAGGACCACACTCTGCCTCCTAGCAGCCCTGTGCTGTGACATCTACGGCTAGAGTAAGAATGCTAGGCTTTCCTAGGGTTATTGTGAAAACATTTTACAAACTAGATTGCTGGAGACAGAGGCTTTAAAAATGAAGCCGTTCACCATACTTCCGACTCCTTCCCCTTCCAGTGCCCTGCAGAGTCCAGTCTTTTATTTGAGATACTACTTGCCCTGCCTTGACGGAGGAAAGGCTTTCACCACGGTTTAGTCATAGTCTATGCAACAGAACCCAAGCAAGGGCTCTTGAGACCCATAATGCCAGGAAGCCCTTGATGTCACTCTAAAGCCGGGAGTGGTTTTGCTCTCTGTCACAGAAGAGGAAACAGACTCAGGAGAGTTAAGTGTGGAGGCAAGACTCAAGTTCAGGTTTATTTCAGTGCAAAACTTTTAGCCCTTACTTTTCAGAGGGCACTCACTTCCATACACATGTGTGAGAACCCAGAATCTTCCCTAGTGAGATGGCTTAGAATCGCATCCCCTTTTTTTAATCAGCAACATTCTTGTCTGGTCCTGATACTTCAATGTCCACTAGCTGCTTAGTTAGTAAGTTCAACAAAGTGCCCATCGTGTTAGATAATGAACGTCTGTGCTCCTATGTTTTTCTGAAGATGACAGAGGATGAATTGGTGGTTTAAAAAAAAGTGTTAGTGAGGAAACGCTTGTCCTTTAATGTATACCAAAGCTCAGAGTTGTGGTGCTGCCTGACAAGAGGTTAAGTGCTGCCTGTATTCTGTTTTCACAGTACAAGGCAAACATGCACTTTCACAAGTTGTTCCTTGAAGTCCCAACCGAGGAGCCTCTGAGACAAAGTAAGTTCTGACACGTTTGAAAAGTTGTGAAGTAGTTGGGGGGGAGGGCACTTTCTAAGACTGTTTCACCCAGAAGAACAGAGTGGAGCCATCATGCCAGATGTAGTCACCTTACATTAAAACACTGAAAAGAAGTCAAACACTAGTGGCTTACGCCTGTAATCCCAGCTACTCAAGAAGCTGAGAACTGAGAATTCCCCTTTTGAAGCCAGCTTGGACAGGAAAGTCATGAAACATTTACCTCCAATTAAACACCAAAAAGTTGGAAGCATAGCTGTGGCTCAAGTGGTAGAGTGCTAGCCTTGAGTAAGAAAGCTAATGGGCAGTACCCAGGCCCTGAGTTCAAGCCCCAGTGCCAGCATACTGTAAAGAAGAATGAGAAGCTGATAAGGAATCATCTAGAACTGTTCCACAATGGGCCTCCCTGCCTTCTGTGTTGATTGCTGAAATGTCTGCAATTGAATCATGGTAGGAGTTAGGATACGGGCCTGGGCTGAGGTTAAGTGCATGCTCCAGTGTGAGCACACAGAGCTGTAGGCAATGCCAGAGCTATCCAGGATGTGGTGGTTACATCAAAACAGCCTCGCAGCAAGCAAGTTCAGCAGGGGCCCATCATGGGCCTTGAGGTTCAGTTCCAGCCTGTCTGCTTCCCAATGATAAAGCAAGCTGCTGGGTTCCAGCTGTGGTGTCCGGGCAAAAGGAGCATCATGTGTTCTTGCCCCCAGTGGAAGCAACCGGCTCATCATTAATGAGGATCTGGGAAAGAAGACCAGATGGTCCTGTTAGCACAAGTGTGGCAGGTGGCTGTCCCAAATCCTGGAGTTTTCCTGAAGCATCATCCTTGGTTTCTTATGGGCAGTGGAAGACTTGTCTTCCATTTTGATTGCCATTCTGAAGTCTCTAAGACTGTGAATTCAAAAACAAACTCTAGTCACCAGTTTTATTCCACTAAAGATGACTAAAGAGCCAGGCATGGTAGGCCACAATTGTAATCTGAGCACTCATTAGAGTTGTGTAGAAGGATCACAACAAGACCCTGTCTCAGGAAAACAAAACAAGAAACAGTGGAAAGAAAAGCCTGAAAAAGAGGTGCTAGAACGCAAGGGTACGGTGTCTTATCTCTAATCTCTATTATCTCTATCCCTAAATCAGCAAAACACACATGCAGGTTTTATTTTAAGTGGAAATGATGTTTTCATGGGACTTCTAAATGATGTTACTGCATCTGTCTGTTTCCTCCCAGGTTTTACATGTGCTCTACAGAAAGAAATACTGTACCAAGGAAAGCTCTTTGTATCAGAGAACTGGATTTGTTTTCATTCCAAGGTCTTTGGAAAAGACACTAAGGTTAGTGTAAAGACTAGAAATGACATCTAGCTGTGGTGGTATATAGCTCAAGTGGTAGGCGCTTGTCTGGCAAGCACAAGTCCCTAAGCTTAACACCTTATGAAGGAGAATGTGGGAGGGAGAATAGGAGGAACAGCATGAGGGCAATTCTACATATCCAAGCTCAGTGCGTCTGCATCAGACTCACCCATCGGTCCTGCTCCCTGTCCATTTGCTCATTTCAAATCCCGCTTCCTTTATTACATAGATGCATTGAGTTTTCTTGCTCTATCCTTGTCCCGTTTCCTTTTCCACTCAAATTATTTTAAATTTCATAGCATGATTGTGTCTCTTGATGAGGATCCGAACACTGCAGAAATAAATGCACCCAGATGACACAAACTTGCTCTTTCCCTATGCGGCAGGTTCACTCATTTCCTTACATATGCACACACGCACCATGCCGTGATGCTCCTGCCCCATATCCTGAGTCCTCTTTACCCAGGGGTCACCTGTGATGCTTACGTCATTCCTATGGGAGGGTGCCGTAATTTGCTTCATTTCAAATGAATTTAGAACTTGCAGGTGTGGCTCACGTGGTAGAGCATTAGTCGTGTCAAAAGCCGAGTGAATATGGGAGGCCCCGGGATCACGCCCTGGCGTGAACACATTCTTTTTAAAGAATTTGCATAACATATCTATTTTTGCACTGTGTTCGTACCAGCTCCCAGGAGAGAGAGAGGTCAGGGCTGTAAATGAGCATGTAAGGCACCGTCTGGGGAAATCACACACCTGTACCCACAGGTATGTGCCTGCCGGTACACACCTCTTCCTCCTCATTAAATATGGGTGTGGGGAAACTGAGGTATGTGACATCCTGAGTGCAAGAAAAAAGCAACAGGACACGGTCATTTGCCTCCTGCCACGCCTTCCCCAGCTCTCCCGTAAAGAAGGGAAAATCTAATCTTCACCCATTCACACTGCCTAGAGTCAGAGAGAATCCCTCCTGGGCCTGTGTAATCTCTGAGTTTTCAGTCACTCTACTGCTGACTATGAATCATGGAGGGTTTTTTTGGTGGGTGGGTTGGTTGGTTTATTTTCGTTTTGTTTTTTGTTGCTATTTGTTTTGGTTTTGGTCTGGTGCCTGTGCTAAGCTAGAACCCAGGTTCTGGGTGCTGTCCATTAGCATTTTCCCTCAATGCTAGTGCTCTACCAATTGAGCCTCCTTCTGGCTTTTTGATGGTTAATTGGAGTCTCAGCCAGTATTAAGTTGGTTCTTCTGTTTCAGATCACTATTCCAGCTTTCTCAGTAACCCTAATAAAGAAAACCAAAACTGCTCTTCTGGTGCCAAATGCTCTGATCATAACAACCGTCACAGACAGGGTAAGTACTCCAAGAGCAAGACTACCTCTCCCTCTGGCCTGCTCTGGACTCCTTTGCCTTATAAACCTTCTGCTGACAGTCGCTAGGACCCTGCGCTGTAAATATTATCATCTGTTGTAATGTCTGAGGCAGATGATCTTCTAGAAAGCGCGTTTGTAAAAGTATAGTGTAGAGACATCTATGGAATATCATTTCCCCCACAAGATGGTGTATTCTAACATAATTGTTGCCAAGTTTGAATTTCCTGCTGATTTAAATGGATTTGCCTGATATAGGGCCAAAACAAATAAACAAACCAAAACAAAAACAAAAACCCCTCCCGAGTTTCCTTCCCCTAACATCTTTTCATCAGGACAAATTGATATATCCAGTTAATTTATTATTACTTAAGTGGAAACAATAACAACCACCTGCTTTCAGGGTGAGGCAGGATGATACTGGGAAATCCTGGGGTGAGGCAACTATCTCCTCAGAACCCCAGTCGGCTCCTCCCTAGAGCCACCCCGCATGCGTGAACCCCAGGCCTATTCTGCAAGTTCAGCTTCAGGATGAGCTCCAGGGATTCTCCAGGCTGCCCGGTGCCTGAGCAGCCTGCCTTCTGCCCAGATCATTGAGCTGCTGTTCATTACTGGGCTATCTCAGGCACGTGCAGTCAGGAATGCTTCCATTGGAAGCAGTATTTGTTTTAGCTTAATACAACAGAGGGAGTACAGGGATTTGGCTACTCATTTACATTAGAAACCATTTTTTAATCTTATACCTGCTATTTTTATGGCAGCATAAAAGTTATATTCAGTTTTTTATCCTACTGGATAACTTAGGAGAAAAGAAATGGAAAGATAAAAGAGGCTAGTCTGAAAATAAGCTAAGTATGTATTTTAGGATTTTTTTAAAATAGTAATACTAGTACTACTCATGGTCAGGCATAAATCAAGGGCTTTCTTTGTCTGTTCTTATTTAATCCCATTCTCTCATCCCGAAAAGAAAGCACAGTTCAACAATTTTCCATCACAGTTAAAATTTACAACTAGATCTGTCTAATGCCACAAACCACAGTATTAATTACTTTGGAATATGACAAGTATTTGTTACTTGTTACATTGGAAATGATATCAACATCTTTTATTGGCGAATGAGGAGGATCAGCACAAAATCCTGGGATTTTCCCCCCCCCACATAAATGGATGAATATTTTGAATATTTTCTGAATGTCCCATTTATGGTAAATTTTTCCCATCTATCATTTGTCTCCAAATTCTACGTCTACCTCAGATTTTACCCCATTCCCATAGCTCACTTGCAAGCACCCACTAGAAATCTCCATATTTGTATAAGGAAGAATCAGAGGAGGCTTGGGAAAAATGAGCCCACGAGGCAGAGCCGCTGGGAAGTTTGCAGCGGAAATCTGGGTCAGGGCAGAGAAAGCGGGCCCGTGGGAATTCTTCAGTACCCTCCAAAACAAAAACCAGATTGAAGAGGGAGAGACTCCAAGGACACTGCCCATGTCACAGCGCCCATGCCTTTCCAGGCTTTTGTGCGGCACCTTGGTCGTACTTTTAAAGGCTTCATTTGACCTACATTTCTTTATTACTGCTCCTAAATAGAGTTTAGGGATTTTTTTTTTGTTGCTATTTTGGAAGGACTATACTTGCTTTATTCCAGAAAAGCAATAAAAACAGTGTTTGAATGAGGAAAATAAGAATATAAATGAGAGAATGGTCTGTGTCTTTTAAAAACATAAAAACTGTAGAGCAATCCTTTTTTTGTTTTTTGTTTTTTTTTT
>NW_012267243.1:11994883-11999810 GCF_000151885.1 Dipodomys ordii | reverse complement strand
TGGTGGTGGTGGTGGTAGTGGTTAATTGGAGATAAGAATCTCAGGGATTTCTCTGCCCAGGCTAACTTAGAACCTTTAAGATCTCAGCCTCCTGAGTAGCTAGGATTAAAAGCATGAGCCTCAGGTTCCTGGTCTTAAGCTGCTCCTTTTCTGTTTTTAACCCAACAGGTCAGTCAGAAACAATTGGAATCTTACCTAAATGTCCAGCCGTTCAACATATTCTTATATTCTATGCAATTGTGTAAGTAATCTCTTGACTAGTAAGTATAGAAGTGAATGATTCAGTTCTGTAAATAAATCTCCACTGGAATCTTTATAGCAGCAGGCTTCAGAAGGCATTTTCAATATCTCTTTAGCCAAGTTATTTTGGAAAATCCTCCCAGTGTAGGACCTTACTGTGTTTCTGTTATCAGGTGCTTGCCATTAACTTATTGGAAATTTCTTGTTGTTCCTTTCCAGTGTGTGTGCACTTATCATCTCCACTTTCTACATGAGATACAGAATTAACACTCTGGAGGAGCAGCTGGGGTCCCTGACAACGACTGTGGACACTCACAGTACTGAGTAAGACCCTCCCCTCCAGCCCACATCTGTTCCCTGCTCAGATTAGTCCAATTCACTGGAGCTTAGTTAGCATCCTGCTTAGCAAATATGAATCGAGAACACACTCTCTAGGAGACATTGGGTTAAGTGTATATGTGAACAGTAAAGAGGTAGGAGGGCCATAGAAATAAATGACCTACCCCTGCACTATTCCTGAATTACAGTGTCACCAAGGAAACAGACAGAAGCACACTTAACACTGAATTATCTGCCTCTGTTATCCTAAGACATGATGGTAGCTTCAGCCTATTAGACTGTACAAGTTTGTCTCTGTGAAATGACAGTGAAAGAAGCAATTCAAGTAACTCAGCATGTGTCAGCAAGCATGAGCATCATGCATATTAAATAACTTATTGACAAACTTCTTGACCACTATAAATGTTCATCTGTTTACTAGTCAGTTGAATACATCTATAAAGACTTTTGTCATGCATCACTTTTCAACATGCCTAACCTAATTAAATCTATTCAGACATATTATTTCCCAAACCATATTTACCTGAGGATTTTGTTGTATTGAATGAAAAATAAAATTAAATCATTACATTCCACCAGAAAGCATACTTTCAGCCTCAAGTTTTAAGTAGCAGGGTTTATATAGAACCTACCATCTGACAGAATCATTATCAAAATGGAAATATACATGTACAAGTCAAATGATTTTAACCTCATTATTTTTCATTGTAGCCTTGTAGGAAGCTGTTATTTGTGTCTCACAGATGAGGAAACAGAGACTGAGACAAATAATTAAATGACTTTGTTACAGAGTGGGATGCAATCATGGTATAAATGCAGGTCTCTATAGCTACCTGGGCTTCCCAGCCCGCCAGAGCCTCTCATCCGTTAGTGTGCACCAGAATTATCTGGAGGCCGTGGAGGAGATATTGAAGGATCCACTCCCGAATTTCTGATGCAGTAGGTAGAGGATTAGGACTTCTTTGAGAACTTTGAGAAGTTTTGTACTACACCATTCTAGGACCTACTTTCTTCTCGCCTGATTATCTAGGAGCTCTTTTCGGTGACTTACATGTATTCTGGTATTCAGGTCATTTTAAACCACACACACAATGAAATACAGAAGTCTAAACAATTGTGTGCACTAGATTCAGATCCTCCCCTTATTTTCCCATCTTGTCCAGAATGCCAGTACAATTGAAGTTAGTAAGTGTTTCTACAGGCTCTTCGTTCACTGTCACATAGGAGTTGTTATGGGGATAATACCTTATGTCCTGTTATCGGTTCATTAACTTGGGAGTGAGGGGAGGGGAAATTCCATAAGTAAGTGGAATATTCATTTTCCTCTTGAAAGAACCTACTCAGGAAGGAATCTGAAAATAGATCTTTAAAGGAACAGTCACAAGAAGCTCAAGAACATGGAGGGACACCCATGGAGGGAAGCCTGTTGCTTCTATGCTAGTCCGGGCTGAGCTTCCCCAGGTCCCCGGAGTGCCCCATCTACACTAATCCACACATGGACAACCTGATTCCTCATGTGCAGAAGCCCCTTCCCTCAGACTCCATACGTGTTACCAGCTGCAGCACACCAACAGCTGTCGATTATAGCTCCTCAGGGACTGCTCTTCCCCCGAATTCCCATCGCAGGAGTGAGAACACCACTGCCACTCAGAATGACAGTTCTCTGGGCCTCGGTTCCCTCATCTAGAAAATCAAAGATTTACATTCCGTTTCTATGTGTTGAAGATTAGGAGTGCGGTATTTGTCTCAGCACTAGAAAACAGATAATTGTTAAGATATGGATAATTTTGCCAAGTGAGCTGGTTGCCTGTGGCTCATGCCTGTAATCCTGGCTACTTGGGAAGCTGAACTAGATGTGAGGCCAGCCCTGGCAATGGAGTTCTGGAGACCTCTCCTCAACACTAGCTGGCTCTGGTGACATGCACCTGTCATTCCAAGTGGCTAAGACTGAGAGTCCAAATTCCAGGCCAGCCCAGGCAGAATAATTCACCAGACTCCAACTCGGTGAAGAGAAGCTGGACATGTGGCACATGCTTGTAATCTCAGCAACAATGGGAAGCCTAAAATAAGTGGATCCTAGCTCATGTACACACACAGGCAATGTCCAAAATTAGCCTGCAAAAAAACCAGGGCTGGAGGCATGGCTCAACAGTAGAGCACCAGCCTGTTAAGGGTGAGTTCAAACTCTAATACTGCCAAAAATAATCATCATCATAATGTACCAAATGCCTCTGTCTCAAAAGTAGACCCTAGGTGAAACCAATGAGACCAGTCACTGACATCCAACTAACATGAAATCAAAAGCAGGAAATATAGAAACAGTACAGACCAGGGTTCTTAACCTTGTTGTGGAATATCTCATAAATAGCTTCAGACCCTCTCTACAATTAAATGTATTTGCTGTGTTTTCCCATATACTGTTAGCTAATGCAAGACCCCGGAGTAAAAGCCCATGACAGAAATAGTTCAGTAGTGCACGTTGACTACACCTACTTTAGTGTAAGGCAAGGCCAACTATACTTGCATGACAGATCTCAAGGAATCAGCTCAAAAGTCTACTTCAGTGGCAACTTAATCTAGATAAGACATTCCCAAACTCTCTGAAAGTTCTACTAGAAATCACTCCTATTCAAGGAAAAAATAATAATGTCTGTGCCTGAAATGAGCAGTAATCCTCGTAAGTGTCTATCACGGTTTGAAACCACGTGCTCTACAATAATGGTCTGGTTTTTGTTTAGAAGCCAAGCCACAGCTTGCTCCAAAGTAGTGTAACAGATTTCTAGTTAAGCTTGAAGGGATTAGTCTCCTACATATCCGGTGTGGGCTTGGGCATTACTGCAAGGCCTAATACATACAGAAGTGCTCTCTCCCTCTGCCCTAGCCTAGTCTTCTCTTGCGCTAGATCTAAAATGCGTTCAGTCTCTTGTTCCCTTGCCCATAATGACTCTTCTCTTTGTTCTTACAGACAGACTGTCTCGTCGGGCCTGGGGTCTGAAGTACAGTTAAACGTGGAGGTCCTCTGCCAAGAGCTCACAGCCAACATAGTGAAACTAGAAAAGGTGACTTTCGTCTTTCCTGTGCATAATCACACTAGCTACTGTCATGTGAATCAGCCAAGGCTTACACACTCAGACACGTTCAGGTGGTCAACCTTGTTCAAGAGGTTGCAAAATCAATGTAAGAAAAAAACTCTATTTCAATGAAGAAACATTTGCCTTAAAATTGTGGCCTAGTTGTGCTTCCTACTTGGTTGGACATATTTCTTTGTACCAGCAGGCCAGCGGCATGTGACCACCGACCCCGGGTTCTGGAAGGCCCCAGTGGGAAGTGAGCAACTGCTATGGGGGCTGAACAAAGATGCAGCTACAACTGCACCAGGCTGATTCCTGCAAGACCCAAAATAATTGCACTCAGTCCATAGTAGGACCCTAGAAAGTAGATGTCATTGCTACTAGCTGATAAGGAAAGAACGGAGTTTCAAACTCCCTTGCTCAAGGTCATGTATGTAGAAAGTTAACTAGGGACTCGGAATTTGAACCAGGGATGTTCAGCGGCAAATTTGTGTTGAGAAGCCCTGCTTGGGCTCTCACATGCTTAGCCTGTGAGAGGCCCTGCATTCAATCTCAGCACTGAAGAAATAAACCAGCCCTCTGCTATCCTGCTGCTCAGAATCCAGCCTTAGGTATTATGGATAAAGGCAAGAGTGCAGCTCTGCCCCTAAAGGTGCTTATCCTCCCAGGACAGAGCGTCCCTAACTTGTGACATTCTTGGAAGATTACAGGAGGCTGAACTAAGACTAGAAGATAAGCATCTCAGAAATATGCCACAATCAAGTCTAGTTACTAGGTCTTACTTTCTTCCCCTTTCAGCATTTCTGTCCCTTTCCACCTGATAACTACTTTGTTTTTTACTCTGATCCTTAAGAAAAGGTATAAGGTAGGAAATCCTGTGTTCATTTGAACTAATTGTAAGTTTCCAGTATTTTAGTAGCTTTGTATAATAATGTTGTGTAGGAAGAAATACGAAATTCAAAGGTGCAAAATTAAACTGTTTGTTTTCCAAACCTAAATGTTATCAAGTATTTAACAACTAAGCTAGGAGTTTCCAAACTGCTGATCTAAACCAAGCCCAGACCAAAAAGAAGTCATTATATCTTTGGGCAAACATGGAAACAATGCTTTTGAATTTCATATCAGCCTAGAAAAGTTATAGATTCGCTACTAAAATTATTTTTCTTTTTAATACGTTGTGTTCTGAGAATTGAACATATATATTTTTTTTTAAGAAAGAACTTTGGCTTTCGTGCTGACTTACAGAATAGGATGTATTTGTTTTTTTTTGTTTTTTT
>NW_012267243.1:11982859-11991703 GCF_000151885.1 Dipodomys ordii | reverse complement strand
GCCCGGCTCTCCCTCTGAATTCTTTAAAATCTATTTATTCAGCACTGAGAGTGTTTTTAATGGCCCAAACACAGGACATGGTTGATCTTGTCCCTATGAAATGTGTAATCCTCCTGGGCATGTTGTGCATTATAATCTCAACATTATGAGGTAACATTGTCTAACTAAAACTACAGACGTGTTTTGTGAAGACCACATTGGCTCCGGATGTATCGGGTCACACCTGTATCTCTAGCTCATTGTTCTCATTTTCTCTTTATCAGCCTGTACTGGTTAGACAGAGATTTCATTGGGATATTTCCCTATATACATATGATACACTTGTATCAAATTCACTCCATTACTCTTTCTTCTCCCCTTTTCCCCACTTTTTAATGTTTCATTTCATTTTGTGTGAAACAACTTATCATATTCCTATACACACACATTAACCCACTTCCCCCTAATTCCACTCCATTTAAATTTAACACATCCATAAGGTAGAGTAGATTAGTCTCAAGGTAGTGTAAATTAATCTCAAGCATTTACAAACCACAGCAAATATGTTCCTAAAATCCTCCGTTCTGTTTAATGACAGCTTCTCTTTTCTTATTTCAAGATTCAAAACAACTTACAAAAGCTGCTAGAGAATGGTGACTGACCAACCAGACCCGCTGGAGCCAACGTAATACCTCAGTTTCCCCTGAAGAAGGTGCTCGCGAGGGGTTCTTATTGAGCGCCCCCTGCTGGTCGGAGGCACGAGCGGATGAGAATCAGCTTGTTTGTGTTTGCCCTTGAAGAGCTCCAGTTCAGGAAAAGGGAGAAGGGGAATCGTTTGCTTCTTGTGCAATAAAAGTTGATCTTGTCTCTCTGAGAAAGTGTTTGCTGCTCCTGTTGCTGCTGCTGCGTAAGAAAACAGACCCATCTCGGGCCAGGACGGGCCAGGAGGACACTGTGGAATGCCTGTAGTTCCAGATTATCTTGACTGCCAGTGAACACTCCACTTCATGCCTTTTTAACCCTTCCTCTTCTCCTCTCTCCCTCCATCTCTAAGTCACCAGCCTTCAGACTAAGGGATACATGGTGACCCACAAGGCCCATGTGGTCCTTTACAAATTAGCCATGAGTCTCCAGAAATGCAATGAACGTCTAACTAGACATGCTTGCTTCAAACAGAACTGACATTTCTCTTTTTCTCTCTCTTTCTCATTCTTTTGTTGTTATGTTCTGATGTAAATCATATCTGTATCATAATTTCTCAATGCAGTTTTAGTAAGAATGTTAAATAGAGTGGATTAAACTATCCTGTTTATGTTTTATTTGTTTCTGTAACTAATATTTAATTACATGGGTTCTCAGCCACCTCAGGTCAAGAATCTGTGAGCTGTGAGAAGGTAATACTAAATGAAACTTAATTCTGAAGCCAAAACTAATCTTTAAACCAAAAGTTGTAATGGTGATTTAATGCCAGATGAAAAACACTGAAATTTTTAAGATTGTAGGTCGGCTAGGTTTAAACCATGATAAAACCTATTTCAGCTTGGCAACTGTATATCTTTCTCTTTTACTAACTAAATTAATGAAGGAACTGGTGGGTTGCTCACTCTATTTACCATTTGGGTTGGTTGGTTTTTATTAATAATTGTTTAGGGTACCATAAGATATGTAAGTATAAAATATATTCTGTTCCTAACTGCAATGCATTTTATAATCATTTCTATGAAATGTATTTTGTTAATCAGATCAGCTAATGAGTGAATTTTGGTTACATCATTTGTATTTTTAGCCTACTAGACAACTGTGCCTGGAACACCACTGGCTATTAAAATAATGTTCATTGGATAAAACAGCCTACTAAGAATAAGTGGGAAACGGAACACATATAACAAATGGGCCCATCAGCTGCACTGGACAAAGAAGAAAAAGAACTAAGCAACCCAAAGACAGTGATGGGAAGGGAGGAATGGGAGGGAAAGAGGGAACAGCCTACACTAAGCAAAAGGAAAGAAATGGAAACATCCCCTGATGTGGAAGAAATGATTGTATTGTCAAAGTTCATAGCATTCGCAAACTTTATAGACCATGATGGTGACAATTTGCCTTGTGATGGGTAAAATGTGTTTGTGACTTTAAGTATCACTATTCCACAGGACTGTAAAGTATGTAAATTTTATGTAATCACCTAATCTCAATTTTTTTTTAAAAAGCCTGCTAACAAAACTAAGACATAGGGTACTTGATAATGCCTTCTACACTTCTACTACTTCCAGTTTACTTCAGACATCAAGGGTCCTGGTGACTCAGCCTAGTAATCCTTCTCAAGAAGCTGAGATCTGAGGATCATCATTCAAATAGCTCATGGAGAAAATTCTGTGAGACTCTTAACTCCAATTAACCAGCAAAGCCAGAAGTGGAGCCGTGGTTCTAGTGATAGAGTGCTAACCTTACACAGAAAAAGCCAAGGGGGATCCCAGAACTGACAATAAGGAAAAAGCAAACATTTTAAAACTTAAAAAAAAAATGAGTTTGTATCAGTGAGAAAGCAAGCCGTGAAATAAATAAATGACTAGATAAAGCAAGGCTTGCTTCAAAGTTCCAGTCCCCAGGTAAGATTCCCCTGACCCTTTTCCCTGGACTTTCATTTTTCTGATAAAGCTAGAAGTACCCATTGGTAGTACCAGTATGATGATTAGTTACAATAACATCTCTGAAGCACATAGCTCCGTGTGTGTGTGCACGTGCGCGCTACTATTGGGACTTGAACTGCAGGCCTAGGCTCTGTCCCTGAGCTTCCTTCTCAAGGCTGGCCTCTACCACATCATACACAGCTCCATTTCCTTCTTTCCTGCCTGGGCTGTCTTCGCACCATGAGCCTCAGATCTCAGCCTCCTGAGAAGTTAGGATTACAGATGTAAACCACCAGCACCTGGCTCAGTGCGTGTTGTGGGTTAAGCCACCAAGAAAGACCACACAGACAGTACAACCAATAGAAAGTCTTTACTACCAACCCGGATTACACTGGGCAGCCGGGTGCCCAAAGTGCAGTCCCAGGCCTGTTCTAGGGGCCCCTTTTAAGACAGAAAACCCACCTCCTTGTTTGCTCACAGGTGGAAAGTCCCTAAGTGTTCTTTTCTGCAGGTGCAAGCCAAGCAGGAAGTTACAGCGTCTAGTTACAGCTAGACAATGCTGTAAGCAAGCATTGAGCAAGGGCCGCTTGACCTGTTTCTATGACTCGCTGCCTAGGAACATAAACAGAACAATGGATACATAGCTTTAAATGTCCAACCCTAAGAATCTAGTCTCAAGATGGAATCACAAAAGCAAAATAGAGCCACAGAGGCTGAGTGAACTCTTAAGATGGTGAAGTTGAGTAAGCCCTGTTAAAATGGCTTTGGTGAGCAAGTTCCCTCTTAACAGATACCAAGTTCCTTACCCCTAAAAATATTTTCCTGAGCCAGGCACCACTGGCTCACACGAGTAAGCTGAGACCTCAGTATCATGGTTCACAGCCACCTCGGGTAGGAAAGACTATGAGTCTCTTATTTCCAATTAGCCACCAAAAAGCCAGAAGTAAGATGTGGCTCAAGTGGTAGAGCACTAGTCTTGAGCAAAAATGTTCATGGACAGTGTCCAGGCCCTGAATCAACCCCCAGGACCAGCAAAATCAATAAAAATACTTTTCTATCTGAAATTTCCATATTATAAAGTTCCATGTCAATGCTTGATATTCAACACCTCCCAGAGGTCACCAGAAGATCAGCTCCTGAGAAGCCATGTTATGATTGAACAGCCTTAAGAGATTCTGTTTTCACTGGTCATGATCTGCCAATTAGGAATAGATGCTTTAGAATTTCTCCTATTGCTTTAGAATTTATCTTGAAGCAATAATCAGGAGAGATATACCAAAAGTTTGATTTTTTTATTGGGGCATTTGGGGTGTTTGTTCTTTGTGGTGAGGTTACACACGCAAGGTAAGTGCTCTATCACTGATCTATGCTATCAGCCACCTCAAATACTCGGCACAAGAGTATTTGTTGAAGCTTCTGACTACAAAATATTACTCTTTTTTTGGGGGGGAAGGGGAAGGTCCAGTCATGGGGCCTGAACTCTGGGCCTGGGCACTGTCCCTCAGCTCTTCAGCTCAAGGATAGCACTCTACCACTTGAGCTACAGCACCACTTCCGGCTTTTTTCTTTTTGCTTATGTGGTGCTGAGGAATCGAACCCAGGGCCTCAGGCATGCAAGACAAGCGCTCTACCACTGAGCCACCTTCCCAGCCCCCAAAATATTACTCTTAATAGTCATCAAAACTATTTAGAAATGTATTGCCAATGAAAGGCATCAAAAATGCATTGTCGCCGGGAGTCAGTGGCTCATACCTGTAATCCTAACTACTTGGGAGACTAAGATCTGAAGATCATGGTTTGAAAGCAACCTGGGCAAGAAACTCTCTGAGACACTTATGCACAGTTGTACTTATGTACGATATACACTTATGTACACACACATGTACAAAAATCCAGAAGTGGAGGTGTGATTCAAATGGTAGAACACTAGCCTTGAGCAAAAAGCTCAGAGGCAGCAGCCAGACATTAGTTCAAGCCCCAGGACTGGTACCAAAACAAAAAAGATCAGTATAAGGGCAAGCACAAAACTATGTAATATGATACCTGTTTCATTAGCAAACCTATAAAATGTGTGTGTGCGTGTGCATGCGCACGTGCATTCATGCATGCACATGGAAACATATACATTGACCTTTTCATAGACTATGGATTTTATATAATGGGCAATATTTCTGTAAAAAATAGAAAAGATGCTGAGCTGGAGGAGTGACTCAAATGGTAGAGCACCTGTCTAGCAAGGACGCCGCCCTGAGTTCAAATCCCAGTAACTCCCAAAAAGAAAGTTGAGATGATTCTCAGCAAGAAATGAAATCCCACAACTGCCACCCTAACAGCCCAGCTGCTAGTTCTGCGCCTGAAGCTTTATTCCCCAACAGCACAGTGGCTGACTTGTCCCGAGTGGGGGCAGGTGCCGTCACTTCTTGGTTGGTTATTACTATTTCTGCACTGGGGTTGCCATTGCTGCTGCTTCTGAGTTTTGTTTTGTTTTGAATTCCTGGCTCCCAAGTCACAGATCTGATGGCCGGTGGATCTGAATGGTGAATTCCAGTCCTGCTTGTTAGTTATGAAGCGTGGGAAGGCAATTATCTATGCTAACATCTGGGAAGTTAGGGAATTCTAATATAGGGAGAAGTTCCAAAGGCAGCGTGGAGGGCTGGGAAGGTGGCTCAGTGGTAGAGCGCTTGCCTCGCATGCATGAGGCCCTGGGTTCGATTCCTCAGCACCACATAAGCAAAGGCAGAGTGGCTAAAATGATCACAAACCATGTATGTATTTTGCTCTTACAAACTTGTGTATTATCTTTCTCTTTCTCAAATTCAAAATAAAACGCTGGTTGTACCGGGCAATGAAGGGCTCCCTCCTGTCATCCTAGCTACTCAGGAGGCTGAGATCTGAGGATCACAGCTCAAAACCAGCCTCCGCAGTAATGTCTGTGAGACTCCTTTCCAATTAACTACCAAAAAGCCAGAAATGGAGCTGTGGCTCAAAGTAGTGGAGCACTAGCATAAAGGTTCAAGGACAGTGGCTATGCCCTGAGTTCAAGCTCCAAGATGGCACACACAAATAAAAAAAACCTAGTGTGGTTCTATTTCTATGCATTCCGAACACATACTATTTTGTAAGGTTAATCATCAATCTTTCATAATTGGCAGGAGTTTTATGGCCAATGTCTGAAGTGTTGTGAATATTGGCAGGATCTTTGTACATATACTCTTCAGGCTCTAATGAATCTTGCAGGAATTCCACTGATGCAAGTCTTTGAAATTACTCCACATACACTTTCAAGATAGCATTCTCCTGGCCTTCCCTAATGCATCCTACTTTATAAATTCATGGAGTCAGATCAAAAGAAAAAGAAAAAAACTCTGACTTGCATGCTAATTGTCTGATGTTTTATTAGGGCTTGAACTCAGAACCTCGTACTCTCACTTGGCTTTTCATTCAATCTCTTGAGTCACACCTCCAATTTGAGGGTTTTGCTGGTTAATTAGAGATAAGAGTTTCTCAGATTTGTCTGCCCGGAATGACTTCAAACTGTGAGCCTTAGATCTCAGCTTCCTGAATAGCTAGGATTATAGGCAAGAGCCACAAGTGCCTAGATGATTTATGTATTTTATTAAGAGTGAAACACAGATGAAATTTCTTGTTCTGTGTTCTGTGGGTCCCAGTGACCCCAGGATATGAATACTAACATATTACTTGTAGGCCAGACAATTTTACAGCCTGTGTGTGTGTGTGTGCGTGTGTGTGTGCGCGCGCGCGCTTGCCTTGAGCTGAAGTGCTCAGAGACAGTGCCCAGGCCCAGACTTCAAGCCCCACAACCAACAACAACAACAAAGCCTTCCATTTGGATCTACGAGCCTTCCTGTGCATTCCCATCACTATTCCTAGCTTTAAACATATACCGCAGCTTGTTGCCACAAAGATGCAGTGAATTGTATGTCAAGAATGTTGTTTGGTCAGTTTCTGATTGCCCCTAGACTACACGTGCATAGAAAATTATTCTATCTCCTCTGATAGGTGGGTATTACAGAGAGTAATGGCAGTAATGTTACCATCTGAATATCTGTCTCCACAAAATGCTGTTTCATTCTCAGTCTTGCTCTGTAGCCTAGACTGGCCTTGGACTTTTCATGCCTCTAGATTACTGGGGTTAGAGACATGTACTTGTCCTTTGACTCGGAGTGTTGAAGGCACAGCTCAGAAGGAAGACAAACTAGCTTAGCTTAGTAACAGGATGCTATTGCCCTTTGACTAGCCAGCCTCCGCCCTTTGACTAGCCAGCCTCCATACTTAGCACGTAACACAAACGTGAACCTTATGCAATAAGAAACACGATGTTATGTTTTGATCTGATAAGATACAATCATCCTTCATTTAAGAGGAAATTTTCTCATTCTTTCCTTAAAATGCTGACATGCCAAGTCTCATCATAGATTATATCCATCTCAGGAAGGTAGTCACACCGTCAATCACTCAGCTACATTAATTTTTTATCAGATTTGATACAGTTATCTTTGAATATTCTATTCCTCAATGCCCAATTGTAGATAAGACACATAAAATATTAAAGAAATGAAGCGAAAAGAAAGTAATTAAGGCACACACACTCACACACACACATACGTGAACATACATGAAGGATGAAAAGTGGCCAGGTGCCAGTGGCTCACACCTGTGATCCTAGTTACTCAGGTGGTCGAGAGCTGAAGATCTCGGTTTGAAGCCAGCCAGGGCAGGAAAGCCCATGAGATTTTTATCTCCATTAACTACCATAAAAAGCTAGAAGTGGAGCTGTGGCTCAACAAACAAACAAACAAACAAAAACTGTATAGCTGCTATGCTTCTCATTTTATAAGGAGACATAAAGCTATAAGTTCTTTTATCTTCCCTCTTCCATTTACTCATTTCATCGTTTCTTTTCCCTCAGAGAAAATCTGATAGGATAAACCTGAAATCTGGATTTTTAGTAGTCCTTTGTTTTCTTATTTCCTTCCTCCTTCTTCCTTTCCTCCTAGTCCTCCTCCAACTTCCTGTGGTTCATTGTTCACGTTGCTTGGGGCTGCCTGTTGGTCCAATGGCATTAGTAGACAAAATAGGGGTTTGGTGGTCTTAGCCTCCAGTTCAGTGGAGCCTTTCTGCTTCTTCATTCATGCATTCTTCCCGAGGACTCAAAACTTTCAAGGCATGAAAGCTCACAATCCTATCCCCGAAACTAAAATGTTGGGTTTTAGCCGGTCTCCCCATTGGGCTTGTTAAAAGGCTGTTGGCTCAATGACTGCTCGATGAGGAAGGCAGGCAGCCCCGGCAGCGCTGGAGGGGCAGCGAGGGCTGGAAAAGTTCACAGGCTGCTTGATGATACATACTAACTGCTTTTGGAGAATGAGCAATCTGCAGTTCCTGCTCTGCCCGTTGCGTTATTTATTTTCACGACTGGCAAATGTCCATTGCAAGGGTTACATTCACCGAGGGGAAATTAAGCCATTTCCTGCTAACATAGGAAATCGGAACCACAGTCATTCACACGATCATGTGGAGATGGTGACCGTCAGTCAGTCTGGTGACAGCATCACCGATGCGATGGGCTGTGGGCTTCACTGACAAGCATGTCGCCACCCAATTTGTTGCCAGGCAGTTGTTCCAGAGAGGTAGTTTACTGACAAAAGAAAATTGAAGACAGAATCCTGATTGCACAATCAAAGCCAAATAGCTACTGAACAGAATAAAATGCTGTGTGATCCTGAAGTCACCCTGGAAGAAAGAAAAATAACAAGGAAGAAGAACTGACTTGGTAATAAAACACGAGGTGACTCCCACCTGTCTCTCTAGCTGACAATGGCTTGGTGGGCCAGCTTTTCCTACTCGAGCTTGATGCTCTACCACTTGAGCCACATCTTCACTTCTGGGTTTTTGGTGCATTGCAGATGAGTACCAGGGACTTTCCTGTTCAGGCTTGCTTCAAACCAAGATCCTCAGATCTCAGCCAACTGAGTAGATAGGATTACAGGTAAGAAACACTAGCACACAGCCCAAATGGATTTTTTTTTTAATGAAGTTTTGTAAGAACATGATATTAAGCTGAGCGTGATGGTGCACACCTGTAATCCTAGCACTTGGGAGGCTGAGAGAGAAAGACTGGAGTTTGAAGGTTAGGGACATAGTAAGACTGTCTCAAAAAAGAGAGAAGGAAGGAAGGAAGGAAGGAAGGAAGGAAGGAAGGAAGGAAGGAAGGAAGGAA
>NW_012267243.1:11982220-11982809 GCF_000151885.1 Dipodomys ordii | reverse complement strand
TTTTTTCTTTTTGCTTATGTGGTACTAAGGAATCGAACCCAGGGCCTCAGGCATGCAAGGCAAGCATTCTACCACTGAGCCATCTTCCCAGCCCCTGTTTTTTTTTTGTTTTGTTGTCGCTGTGCTGGTAGTGAGGCTTGAACTCAGTGCTTGGGCACTGATTCTCTTATTACTTTGGTTTTCGCTTTTGCTCATTCTGACATTCAAATGATGTTCTTTGGAGAGAAATTCACAGAATCCTGCTACCTTCCCTGTGGTTCTTCCCTCTCCTACCAGGCCTGTGCAGGACACCACATTCTGTGAGAAGGAGACAAGTAACAGAAGGCGTGTTCAGGGCAGAGCAGTGCTGCTCTTCCAACACCCAGCATTACCGTTAGAGCCCTCCTTTGTCCCAACCAGAACCAAGGAAAAGTTGATGTGGGACAAAACGCACATTCTAAGAAGTTCACATCCTAAAATGTTACAAGTTGTACACATTGCTCAAAGATGTGTGTTTAGCCGGGCGCTGGTGGCTCACGCCTGTAATCCTAGCTACTCAAGAGGCTGAGATCTGAGGATCGCGGTTCAAAGCCAGCCCAGGCAGGAAAGA
>NW_012267243.1:11921146-11971405 GCF_000151885.1 Dipodomys ordii | reverse complement strand
GGGAGGGAGGGAAAGAGAAAGAAAGAAAGAAAGAAAGAAAGAAAGAAAGAAAGAAAGAAAGAAAGAAAGAGAAAGAAAGGGAGGGAGGGAGGGAGGGAGAGAAAGAGGAAGGAAGGAAGGAAAGAAGAAAAGGAAGGACAGAAGGAAAGAAAGAAGGAGGAGGGAAAGAGAAAAAGAAGATATGACACTTTGAGGATTTTGAGCTACCTCATGATTCCTCATCTTTGGCCTTTCAATGTCAGCAAGACTCACCATTTCAAAGAGCAAAGGGTAACAAGAGTGGTTTATGAAGGTCAGATGAAACTGCTGCTCGTTTGGAAGAAATGAACAACTAATCCAGTTCTCCTTCTGAGGGAATACGGTGAAATCTGCTGAGAATCCCACCTCTACAGTAACTTGTGGCCTCATAAAGAAGAGGTGGAAATACCGCGTCCAGCGAGTTAGCCAGGGAAGGAAAGAAGACAGACATGGCTGGGCTCCAGCAAACTAGAATCTTCCACTTTTACACATGAAGTTTAAACATAGATTCTGTCTGAGAAAGGCGATAAACAATGGATTCAGGACAACTATAAAGACTTTAAAACTCTAGGATGACTGAGCAGCAAAAGAACCGGAAGTATTGTCTCTGAGAATATGATCTTGTGTGGAAGATGGTGAGCTTTCTTTCTACTTCATTCCCCTCCAGGCCAGGGTTAAGATGACCACACCTGCTACTGAAGGAGGCACAGAACCAGGCATACGGTCTTCCTGGAAGAAAAGCAGGTGTCCATTTCTAAAGCAATATTTTTACTATCTTTTGTTCTGGCACCTTCAGGCTTTTTATATATGGAAGACTTCCTGACATTCCAGCTCATTTTAATCATCAGCCCGTGGCATTTATAAAGGACAAATGAAACGCCCCTCCCCTCTCAGCAGCACAGCTCTGTGCTGTTCTGGAGATCAGGCATCCATGACCGACCGAGCTGATTTCTGAACTCAGATGGCACATGGGAGCCAATGGTAAGTCACCCTGCCGCCTTTCACGTCTGCAAGTGTCTCCTGTGGACGTTTATCTTCACATCTATACCACCACGGATTTCAGTGTTTCCTTCCATAAATTCCATTTTCACTAACTATTTAGGATCCCAGAAACACTCTCTTCTTTAGAGACTGATGATATTGTCTTAATTTGGAGCACTCAGCACCAATAATGGACATGGTGCTAAGCAATAAAAGATCCTAATCTGATCAGCTTTGATACCAATTCTGCCCAAGGTTGAACGATCTGAAGGGATACCTGCTAGTTTTCTAGGCATTCAAGGCCCCCTTACCTGTTAAGCTGCCACAGGTACACTGCTCTCCTGACTTGCCCTGACCCAGGAGAAAACAGGCCAGACACAACGAAGTGGAGAAGATAGCCATTGACCCCACATTTTGGATGTGAGATACCCAGGACCCTGAGGAAAGTTCCTTGGCTGAGCCCTGCACCCCACCCCCGCCCCAGTTTCCTCTGCATTTCCCCAACTGACTCAGAGACTGGGCCCTACGGGCAAATAGATGAGGTCCAGGAAATACCCACCCCAAAATCCTAGCCAGGTAGATGTTTGTTGAGATAGGTCCTCAACCCTTCATCAGATAATCAATTACTACGGGGCTTCCTGGAACCGATTTCCAGAGTTCAGTAACTTCCAGTTTATAGCCATGTTTCTAAGTATTCTAGACTTCTGTAAGTCTGCTTCTAGAAATAGGGCACATCTGTATATTCACCACAAAACATTATACACAGTCTATGTATCTTGATCATAGATCATCTTCCACATGCCCACCCCAAAAAAGACAATTGAAAAGCAAAGAACCAAGTAACAGTCATACCATGAATTTTGTGAAAATCAGACAGAAAAGGAATTAAGATGATCCGCCAACATTATAATATGTCACCACTCTTCCGGGATTTCGTTTTAACTCTTAAGGTGCGACCTGCATTATCTTTATGGCCGTACAATATGTTCATTCTACCTATTCCATGTTCATCCTACCTACTCTGCCTATGTCCTTACTAAGACAGCTCCAAACTATGTCACTGTAGAACATGAATAAAAAAGTCCACTCAGGGATGCCAAAGCACATTTTGAATCAGAAATTTCCTTTGAGGTAAACTTAGTAGTCTGTGTGTGCAGCAGCTTGTAAACTGAAAACAACTCTGGTTAGAAGGAAATTGTCTTTCTGCTCAGCTCTGCTTTGTTGTCTCTCCAAACAGAAGGCAGCCAGATGGCTCAAAGCAGCTCTCCTAGGCTAGATGATGCAGAATTAGGTCAACTTGTTCTGCACTGTGTGCTTATTTTTCTTTTGCACCTATGATGGAGTTTAATGCATCTACAAAGTGCATCATACTCATAATTTTGCCACCGTGCCACTTCCGGCTTTTTTCTTTTTGCTTATGTGGAGCTGAGGAATGTAACCCAGGGCCTCAGGCATGCAAGGCAAGCACTCTACCACTGAGCCACCTTCCCAGCCCCGAAAAATTACTTCTCAAAGTCTCCCAAATCTAGGGTGTTCTGAAGTTCATAGTAAAGTCCTGTCTGCCTGTATGTCAACCCCACTGACATGTGATGCTTGCCGACATAATTCAGGTAAATTAGGACCACAAATGAACATCCTTTGAACATTCTTCTTTACTATGATGTTATATTATCTTAGGTCACTAGAACTCAGCAGTCATGGAAGGCATCAGAAAAAAACGCTAATTACACAGTATTTTCTTCTTGCTTTTGATAAGCAAATAAAAATAGTCTCAGGCAGAGCACTTACCGTATACTCAAGTTGGGCATGGAAAATCCTTGTTCATAGTTCTTTCAGAATTAATATTAAATATATATATATATGAATCTCTTAAATGGAGTTTATAAACACTGAAAGTTTTTAAAAATTAAAATTTTTTAATTTAATTTTAAAAATTAAAATCTATTCTGAGTAATAATCTTTAATTTGTACTTGATAGTCAAATCAACAAATTGTACCAGGTACTGGTGGCTAACGTCTGTAATCCTAGCTACTCACAAGGCTGAGATCTTAGGATCCCAGGTAAAAGCCAGCCCAGGCAAACCAATTTGAGAGCCCCTTCTCTTTAATTGGCCAGCAAAAAGCCAGAATGTGGCTCAAGTGGTAGAATGCCAGCCTTGAGTGAAAAGCGAAGGGAAAGTGTGAGGTTCTGAGTTCAACCCTCAGATTGGCACAAACAAAAAGCATTGGTACGGTATTGTGTGATTGGTAAGGTACTTAAAAATAAATCATAAAATAAATAATACTTTATGTTAATCTTCCTACTTTCTTCTAGATTAGAAATGAGAGACAGGTGCTGCAATCTGAGCTACTCAAGAGGCTGAGATTTGGTTCAAAGCCAGCCCGGGCAGGAAAGTCCGTGAGACTCTCCAATTTACCACCAGTGGCTCAAGTGGTAGATCGCTAGCCTTGAGAAAAAACAAGCTCAGGGACAGCATCCAGGTCCTGAATTCAAGCCCCACAACGAGAAAAAAAAAAAGAATAAAACAAAGAAATTATAATTATGTTACAAATACATTGTTTAATATAAAATATCAGCATTCATGATCATGACCAACTTAAAGCTGTAACTGGTTGAGTGATAACTCACCATCCATACCATCGCACTAACAAAAGTAAAAGGTAATGCCCGTTAATAAATTTGCTAGGACAGCAGACTAGCTATCAGGGACATGTGGTCAATTGAAGGATGATTTATATTGACATTTCCTTCAGGGATAATGTGGAGATTCCAGACATCTACACGTGCATGTGTTCAATAAGGACTTACTTCACCCCCACTGTTGGTGGTCAAAGGTTAATAGACCCAAATCTTCTCAATCTCAGACTGACTTGAGTTTTTAGAGCATAGACATGGCATTTCTCATTTTTGCTTTTAAAATTGCAGCTTAAAATTTAAATTAAAAATTAAAATTAAATTCAAATAAATAAAGTTAAGTAATAATTTAATAAACTAAATAAAATTAAATTCTTAAATTTTAATTTTAGTTTTATATTACATTTTAAGATGTTTTAAATTACATTTTGCTTTTAAAATTACAGGAGTGGGGCTGGGAAGGTGGCTTAGTGGTAGAATGCTTGCCTAGCATGCATGAAGCCCTGGGTTCAATTCCTCAGTACGACATACACAGAAAAAGCCAAAAGTTGTACTGTGGCTCAAGTGGTAGAGTGCTAGACTTGAGCAAAAGAAGCTCAGAGACAGTGCCCAGGTCCTGAAAAAAAAAACTAAACTAAACTAAAATTACAGGAGTGTAATTCTAGCTACTCGGGGAGACAGACCTGAGGATCACAAACAGCTGGAGCAGACACATCCATGAGGCTCTTATCTCTAATTAACTGCCAAAAAGTTAGAGGTGTAGTTCAAGGGGTAGAGGGTCAGCCTTGAACAAAAAAAGGTAAGGGACCAGCACCTAGGCCCTGAGTTCAAGCCCCAGTACTGGCACATAAAAAGAAAACCACCGAAACATTTTTAGATGCTCTCTGGCTCACACCTGTAAAACTAGCTACTCAGGAGACTCAGGATCACGGTTCAAAGCCAGCCTGGGTAGGCAAGTGTGTGAGATTCTTTTCTCCAATTAACCACCAGAAAACTGGAAGTAGAAGCCACCTCTTACCCCATGGTGTAGGACTTTTCTCCCATCCCTCACCAGGTGTGTAATACACAAAGCAAGCCCGTAGAAGTGGGCAAATAGGACAGAGGAACTGTATAATTTGTCTAAAGTAGTGACTATTTTCCCTTCATCTCCCAACTTCTGCTTTTACTGCTTCTTCCCTGATTGAAGCCTTTAAATGTCTATAAATTCCATCTTATAACTTTCCTCTGTGCCTTCTAGCCAGCATTACATATAAACTCTATTAGCTGTGTTCCCTCAGAGTCCGGACAGATTTCGACTCCCAGGACTGTTGCGATCTTCTAGTTCTAATAGCATTGCTGGGGGTGAAGCCAGGTGAGAATAGAGTGGGAAGGAATCCCTTGTGTTCTCTCTTTTTCTTTTGTGTCCATACGGAGGCTTGAACTCAGGGCCTTCTGCTCTCATTTGGCTTTTTCATCCAAGACTCTGGCTTTTTGTTAGTTAGTAGGAAGTAGAATCTCATGGACTTTTCTCCCCAAGCTGGCTCAAAACCTCAATCGTCTTTGTTCAATACACCTAGTATATTTCATTTTATTTTTAATCATCTTTAAGTACTTATACAAATGGGTTTCAATTCAACATGATTTATGAGTACAATTCATCTCGATCAATGTCACCCCTTCCATCACTTGGTATATTTTAATTATTCTTGCTGCTGCACTGTTTTTACATTATCAACTGGGCCCAGAGATATCAGGTTTGCTAAAAATAGGTCACTCGGACAAAAAGGTCTTGTCTCCTTAAGGATCCCTTTAAACAAAGGGAGGTTCCATTAGCTTCTCCTTTCAAGACAAACGTCCTTTCTTTTTTTTAACTTATTATTGTTTTATTATTAGTATTATAGTTACATAAGTCAGGTAAAGAATGCATTTCACTTTGGACAATGTCACACCTTTCCTTGCTTTCTCCCAGTTACAGGTACCTTTTTTGAGATAATTTCCTCCACTTTGGAAACACATCTGTGATCAAATGACTTGCTTTATCAAAAGTTTCCAGAAAAATGTTTTTTCCCAACTGTTCCGTTCCCAGAGAGTACCTTTGGGCAAGGTCAAATGGGGGTGTTTTTCTAGGTTACAGCTCAGTGAGGAAGCAGGAAACCAGTGAGAAAGGCACGCACATTCCTAATCAAGTTATTCGTTAACAATGACTGTTGTTTCTGGCTTATGGCGATCTTGGGCCTTGTTCTCCTGGTCCCTTCTTGCTTCCGTACTGTGACAGAATAAGAAAGCCATTTCCCCATCAGGCTTTGCGTTTTATTTTTAACATGATATACTTCCAAAGACAACCCTATTTACATAACCTGCTTCTTTCAAAGGAACTTTTTTGTGTTTCTGTGCTGACTTGAACTCAAGGTCTGGATACTGCTTTTTAGTTTGGGCTTTCTTTGTTTTTTTGCTCAAGGTAACACTCTACCACTGGAGCCATACCTCTACTTCCAGATCCTTGGTAGCTAATTGAAGGTAAGAGTCTCATGGACTTTCCTGTCTGGGCCGGTATCAAACTGCAGTCCTTAGATCTCAGCCTCATGAGTAGTTCAGATTACAGGGGTCAGCCACTAGCACCTGGCTCATAAAGGGACTTTCCTATGTGTGTGGCTCTGTGTGTGCAGAAGCAAGGCCTAGCCAGCTGTGTGGTCTTCCTGGGGTGACAACAGTGAACCCTCTACCATCTTGCAAACAGAGCACAGATCAAACGCACTTGAGCAGATCACCATGAAAATATCATGCAAGATAAGTGCGAAATTCCCGGATGGGATGCAACAGGCAGTGGCGCACCTGCAGAGACAGCAGCTGAACTGTAACGTTTGCTGGAATTCTCTTTAGAGAGCCAAACCCAGACCCCATCCTCCTTTGTGCTCCGGCATAAGTCCTCATTCGGCCTGTTCCCTTGGTTCTGCTTGACTCTTCATGACATCTGTCTAAAATTGATGAGAACTCCAGGCGAATTAGGTCCTCCCCAAGACCTAATAATGCTCTAAAAAATAAAATAAAGCTGGGCACCAGTGGTACATGCCTATATAATCCTAACTACTCAAGCGGCTGAGATTTGAGGACTAGAATTTGAAGCTAGCCCAGGCAAGAAAGTCCATGAGACTCATGTCCAATTAACCACCAAAAAAACACTTTAACTCAGCAATTCCACTCCTGGGCATTTATTCAAAAGATTACAACAAGGTTACAGTAAAGCCACCAGCACAACCATGCTTGTTGGAGCACTATTCACCATAGGCAAGATATGAAATCAACCCAGATGCCCCTCAATGGACAAATGGATCAAGAAAATGTAGGCTATATTGACAATGGAATTTTACTTGTCCATAAGAGTGATACTGTACAATTTGTAAGGAAATAGAAAGACTTGGAAAAAATTGTACTAAGTTAAGTCAGTTCTAGAGAGACAAAGTTCCATGGCTTACCTCATTTGTGGTAGCTAGGACTAGCCTGAAAACATGCTAGGTGGTGTATGGCAGACTCTTTGGAGAACTCAAATAGCACAGTTCTTTATAAAGACAAAGTCAAAGCTTGACAAAATAAGCACCAGGAAATGGATACTTGAAGCAGGGGAGAGGGAGAGGGCGTGGTAAAGGGAGAGGTAAGAGTAGACTGAAGAGAGGAGAATGTGGTCAAGAATTCATTGCATATACTACAAAATTAAAAGCAAAGGAAGGGGCAGGAGGGAGGGAGAGAACGTTGAAAGGGTAACATGATCAAGATGTACTGAATTCACAAACACTTTGTAAAATGGCAATCCTTTTGTACAACTATTTAAAGATAATAAAAATAAGCCAGAAGTGGAGCTGTGGCTCAAATAGTAGAGAGCCAGCCTTGAGCAGAAAAGTCAAGGACAGTGCCCAGGCCCTGAGTTCAAGCCCCAGGACAGGCAATGAATAATAATAATAATAACAATAACATAATAAAGATAGACTTTCCTTATTTGTTCATGTCTAAGAAGATATGCTAAACATACTTAGGCAATCAGTATATAAAGGGAAGTTTCAGTATTGAGAATAAAAAAACATTCCAGTCTCAAGGAAATTACTTACATGAGAAAAGTTTACCTAGGCAATAGAGAAAATTTTAATCTTTTAAAGGAACCCAGGAAAGAGAAATTGATCTCTGCAACAGAAAAATAACCAGAAAAACATTTCTTGAATTCCAGACAAAGAGTTTCAAAGTCAATCAAAAGGTGTTCAGCTCACTGCAATCCAAGATCAAACAAGTTCAAGCCTCCAATCTACCTCCCCTGCAGATGTCTCCTCGGAATGAGGATTGCTGTGAACTGCAGACAGATTTTTCTAAAATGCTCTCTGAACTTCCTGTCTTGTCCTGAAAGCAGGAAACAAATTCACAAGGGTTTCCTTCCTGCCCTCTCTGCTAGGAAGGACACAATAAAGGTGGAAGACAGCCACGCCACCGGCTTTCCTCCAGGGCCCTTACCTACCAGGAGAGACCCAAGTTCTTTTCTCTGTCTTGTCACTTTTCTAAACCTCCAAGGTCTTTGACTGCCAAATAAAAGACTAAACCCAAAGTCTGTGAACTCCTTTAGGCTTTGTTTGCTAAAAAAAAAAAAATGAAGCTTGGATTATCAGTAAGCCCCAACTGTCCAGACTTCTAGTCAGTGCTGGGATTTTTCCTTAGAGCCTTCTGCTTGCCTGGCTTGCTTGCTTTGCTGGAGGAGATCTATCACTTCAGCTCCAGCTCCACCCTTGCTTTTTGCTACTTATGTTGGAGATGGAGTCTAGAAAGCAGTTCTGGCCTGGACTGGCCTCAAACTATGATTCTTCAGATGTCAGCTGTCCTGAGTTAGGGAGCAAGAATTGTAAATGTGAGTCATCAGCACCCACATCAGACTTCTGGGCCTCTCTCTTTATAAAGCTAGTGCCCCAGGGCAGATCTAAGCCAGGACCAGCTCTGCACAGAAAGCACCTCCCCCATAACACCAGGTGTCTAGCACTCATGACACAGAAAGCTTCTGCATTCAGTACCACATTTGTACTTCTTTGAGAAGAAAAGTATGTAGGTGATGGGAGAATATGAGGCCTGGGAAGAGAGATGGCCTTCCCAGGGCTATACACCCCAGTGCTGGGAACGAAATCCAGGTCTCTTGACGGTCCTAAGACCATAACCTGAAAAGCCACTGAGCCAGAGAGTAGGAAATGAGCAGAGAGGTCGTGAAGCCAGAAGCTCACCCGCGGGTCATGCCTGCTCCCTGACTTCCACTTCCCTTCCATCACCCCGCTTTCCATCCTGCCCACTGACTGCCCAAAGGCTTGTGTGTCTCTGCCGGCATGGCCAGCTGTCCCATTGGTCCAGTCATCCCCTCCACCTCCTCACCAACTTGGAGTTTTCCCCTGAAGGCCTGCTCTCAGAAGATGGGTGCTGCTTGGGTTTCTCACTGCAGGCTGGGTGATGATCATCTCTGAAAAGATGTCAGCTGACTCCAGGTGAAGCAGGAAGGGGCAGGCGATCAGAGAGCAGGAGGGACATTCCCGCCAGCAGGTGGAGCTGAGGGGCAGCTGGTTTTCCTCAGCCTCTACTCCAGGCTCTCAACATAGAACAGCTACTTCTTTGCCACCAGGCCTCCCGAACTGGTTGATTGAAATCTGAAATTTAAATGCTGCCTAGCAATACAATCATTCTGAATTTCACGGTTGTTTTGCAGTTTCACGGGAAATGTCATCACAATCTATCTTGGAAAGTTTTGGGAATAATGGAGTATCAGATTGACAAGACATTCTCAAATAATTTAAAGGGGGAAAAAGTTCTAACTACTATAGTTGCAATTTTAAGTTTGTGATGTTAAAAAAAAAATGTAAGTAAGCACTAGTGGGTTTTAAATCCTAGCTACTAGGGAGGCTAAGAACAGGAGAATTAGGGTTCAAGGTCTGGCTCAGCCCAAAAGAAAACGTGAGACCCCCTTCTCAATCTATAACTAGATACAGTAGCACGTGCATGTCATCCTAGCTATGTGTGAGACTGAGATCAGGTGGCTTATGGTTCAAGGAAACCCAGGCAGATAATTTCTTGAAACTCCATGTCAACAGAAATGCAGTGTAGCGATAAATGCTTGTAATCCCAGCTTAAGATGGGAAGCCTAAAATAGGCGCATCAATTAAGAGCACAATTAAGAGTGCCACCATTTCCAGTGTACTATTTACATTCACCAATCTGGCAACTTAGATTCAAATCTCAGCCCTATTGTGTATCAGCTGTGTATCACACAGTATAAATTCCTTAAACTCTCTCTTTTCAATGAAATGAGAACCATTCCAGTATCTGCTCTGTAGGATTGTCATAAAAATTAATGGGTTTACATTAAGTATTTTTGAAGAATGCCCTATGAAGCTGTTCAAAATGAAAACTCGGGCGTGATCACTAAGGATGGGTGGTGACTGGTAGCTGAGTGCTGTAATCCTAGCTACTAAAGAGGCTGAGATCTGAGGCTCTCCAGAGTTGAAGACAGCCTGAGGAGACAAATCCAAGGGACTCATCTCCAATTAATCAGCAAAACCTTGAAGTGGAGGCATTCCTCAGGTAGTTGAGGACCAGCCTCAAGTGAAAAGCCAACCAAGAACGTGAGGCCCTTAGTCAGAACCAGTTCTAGAAAGGACAGGATAATAGAACATAAAACAACTTAATTACATCTAATTCAAAAGAGAAGACTGAAATCTGCCATTATAGGCAAACGTTGTTTTCCTCTTTCACATTTCGGAAAAAGGCCATAGGCGATAGGATAGGGAACAGTGCAGGGAAGGGCAGCTCAGAAAAGCAGGAGGCTGAGTTCACCTCCTTCCCAGACAAAACAGCTCAATGTATGTTGCTCAATGGAGAGGTTTAGTCAGCAGTGCCACCTACAGGTCAGTATGACAAAGGCACCAATGTCATGCAGAGTTCTGCCAATCTGGAAGGATTTGCAAGCAAATAGCAAAATGGAAATGGTTGTTGGACCTGTGTTTCATATCTAATCTACCTGGGAAAGTAATCAGCCTCTAGATAACATAGTCTCCAGTACTTTGCTCTTTGAGGCTGACCTCTAAGGACTGATTCATTTGCTTTTTGTCTTCAGGACTTTTTTTTTTTTGGGTGGGGGGGAGTCTAGTCATGGGACTTGAACTCTGGGCCTAGAGGCTGTTCCTCAGCCCTTCAGCTCAAGGCTAGCACTCTACCACCTGAGCCACAGTGCCACTTCCAGCTTTTTTTTTCTGCTTATGTGGTGCTGAGGAATCGAACCCAAGGACATGGCATGCATGCAAGGCAAGCGCTCTACCACTGAGCCACCTTCCCAGCCCTTCAGGATTTTAAGTCTAACAATCCGGCTTTCCAAAACTTACCCCTTTGCTGACGAAGCAGGGATTGGCTTAACTGGTAACAGAGAAGCAAACTACCATATCCGTATTAGAGATAAGAAGTTAAAAAAAGGGCTGGGAAGATGGCTCAGTGGTAGAGCGCTTGCCTTGCATGCCTGAGGCCCTGGGTTCAATTCCTCAGCACCATATAAGCAAAAAGAAAAAAGCCAGAGGTGGTGTTGTGGCTCCAGTGGTAGAGCGCTAGCCTTGAGCTGAAGAGCTGAGGGACAGCGCCCAGGCCCAGAGTTCAGGCCCCATGACAGGACCAAAAAAAAAAAGAAGTTAAAAAAAACAAACCAGGTGCCACGGCTTATGCCTGTAATCCTAACTGTTCAGGAGGCTGAGATGTGAGCATCTCAGCTTGATGACAGCCTGGATAAAAGGTCTGTGCAAGAACTGGTGAGAAAAAGGTGAACAAATGAAGCCGTGATACCCACTGGACTCTGGAAAATGAACTATACAACTTCTGGGGGAGGGCCAGGGGAAAAACTGGGAAAAACTGGGAGAGGTGACACTGTTCAAAAAGAAATGTATTCATTACCTGACTTACCTAACTGTAACCCCTCTGTACATCACCTTTATAGTAACAATAAATAAATCAGTCTGTGCAACTCCAATTAATCAGCAAAAAGCAAGATGGAGGTGTGGCTCAAGTGGTAGAGTCAACTAATAAACAAACCAAAGGGCTTGAGACCCTGATTTTAAACGCCAATACCAGCAAATAAAATAAAATTTTAAATAAAAAATAAGATTAGGTCTAATGATCACTTATACACCATGTGAAGGACTCTAAACTGAATGTAACAGGGACAGAAACTCATTTGTCAGCTGGGAATCGGAAATCATAACATATATTTAAAATCACATTGATTAATAACTAAAATACCAATGCTATGGAGACTGTCCAATAGAGGGGAAAGACTCTTTTCAATCCAGAATCCTATACCCAGTCAGCCTGAGGATTAAGTATCTTCCCGTTGGAGTGTCATTCCCACTTCTTGCCAATGTTGTGACCTGGCCAGCTTCCTTACCCTGGGCTCTGATAGGTTAAAAAAAAAAAAAAAAAAAAACTCCTCTCCCAGTTACCTTCGAAACAATCAGTGAGACAGCTCTGCAGAAAGTACTCTAGTACAAAACAAACCATGGACTAGTGGGGAAATACAGTATCCAGGGAAGAGGCTGTAAAACAGAAGAGCAGCAAAGGGAAGCAGAATAAGGCTGAGCAGCAGCCACACTGACGCACTGGGACCTGCACACCGGGGATCGGCGCATGGCCTACACAGCCACTACTTACCAAGTGAGTGACTCTGAGAAACACAACAGACAGCTGTGACATGAAGATCCATCCAACCTGTTGTTGTGGGGATTTTTAATGTGGCTTTGTGTTATAAACATTTTATTCTGACTTGTTTAACAACGAGTGTCTTGATTTACCAGGGATTCAGGGTCCTTAGAAATAATTAGTCACAATCATGTTCCAAAAGCTGCATTTATTCAGGGTAAATCCCCATTTTCTTGGTTGGTCTTCCTTGGCGCAGCTGCAGGAATGCCTCAGTATACCCAACTCATGTGAACCGCGTCACTGAAACTTGATTCCCTGGGCTAGTGGAAGGTCCTTGCTGTAGTTGATGGTGCTAACAGAAACAGAGTTAGACAGACATCACTTTCATGATACAGGAGGCTTTCATGCTACTAAAAAAATGCAGTTGTCCTTATGTTAAACTGTAAGTTCATGGGGAAAAAACAGGATACAAGAGAATATTAATAGCTGGGCACTGGTGGCTCACATCCGTAATCCTAGCTACTCAGGGGGCTGAGATCTGAGGATCACAGTTCAAAGCCAGCCCAGGTAGGAAAGTCTATGAGACTCTTATCTCCAATAAACCACCAGAAAACTGGAAGTGGGGCTGTAGCTTAAGAAGTAAAGTGCTATCCTTGAGCTAAAGAGCTGAGGCACAGCACCCAGGCCCAGAGTTCAGGCCCCATGACTGACCAAAAACAAAAAAGACGTTACTATGAATTCAGCTTTACAAAAGAAAAGCACAAAAACGAAGCTGGAAGTCACAATGCACACACACCTGACTCAGCTTTTCTTTTAAGTAGGACACAGAATGTAAAAACTGTCACTTTGTCTCTTTCAATAAATGGTTTACTTGGATTACGGGAGTGTGGGGAGACAAATATCCTTAGTTGGACAGAAAGAAAATAAATGATAATAATATAGGAAATAGAAGCTTCTTTGTAGCTCGCCAGCTGGAGGATCACCTGGTTCTTTTCCTGAGAGGAAAATCAACCCCACTCAAAGGTTCAGAAAAGTCATCACTAAGTGTTCACCTCCAAGAATATCACTGATTCAAAAAAGGCAAAGCCAGCAGCAGCACTGCGTGCGTGGGACTTGGCGAGCACCGTCCACGCCCCTCAGAGGCTCCCAGCCCGGCCACTGTGGCTAAGGCTGCAAGCGCCAGGCCGAGAAAGCCAGCCAGGGCACAGTACCGGCAAGAAGCAGGGAGTGCACTTGGACACTGGCCCTGGGGTCCTCGCAACACCCCTTTACAACACAGTCCACACGGCCCTGCACCCACATTCTATACTTAGAGAAAAACTATTTTGTTTTCTTTTTTCTTTGGTGCCAGTCCTGGTGCTTGAACTCAGAACCTGGGCACTGTCACTGAGCTTTTTTTTTTTTTTCCTCTCTCTCAAGGGTAGCCCTCTATCACTTGAGCCACGGCTCCACTTCTGGCTCTTTGGAGGTTAACTGGAGTTAAGAGTCTCACAGACTTTCCTGCCCAGGCTGGCTTCAAACCATGATCCTCAGATCTCAGCCTCCTGAATAGCTAGGATTAAAAATATTAGCCACCAGTGCCCAGCAATCAAAGCTATTTCTATGCCAGATTCAGTGGCTCATACCTGTAAACCTAGCTACTCAGGAGGCTGAGATCTGATCAGGGCAGACAAACCCATGAGATTCTTACCTCCTATTAACCACCAAAAAAAAAAAAAAAAAAGCCAGAAATAGAGCTATGGCTCACATGGTAGAGTGCCAGCAGTGAGCAAAAAGCCAAGAAAGAGAATGAGGCCCCAAGTTCAAGTCCCAGTACTGGCATCAAAAACACCAAGCAGTCGGGTGATGGTGGCTCATCCTATAATCCAGGGCTCACAATTTTTCTGACCTTGGAGCATGCATTCTGCATTACGGATGTTCAAAACTGTAGTGCAAACCAATGGTCTAAAAGGAGAGAGCTGTGGAATGCAAACTAAAATGAAGTGAAACAGAGCCACAACACAAAGTAGGAGGTGACAGCACATCCCCAGGTTGGAGCCCCCCCCCCCAGGCCCCTCCTTACCAGGTGGAGCGTCTCATGTACTGCTTCCAGGCGTCGCTGCCGGACTCCCTGCCCCCGCCTGTGTGCTTCTCTCCCCCTGGAATCAGAGGAAGCCGGCCTCTTAGGTCTTAGGAGCTCGTGCTCTCTCTGGCACTTACTTGGTACGGATAAAGAGAGAAGGAAAGCACCCTTCCCTACTTCCACTCAGCCCACAGAAATTTCCACACACCCCACGCCAAAACACACAGAAAAGGGACATGAGAGGGTACAGAAAGTAGATGGAGTTATGAGGAAAAGCATCAAAAAACAAAAGGAAAATAACAGTAACTGTATAATTAAAATGTTGTGCATGGAAACCTTGAGACATTGGAAACAGGATTTTCTTTTCCTAATGCTTATCTAAATATTCTGATTTTCTGACATGTAAATATAAACATATTAGATAATGCATATGTGTTGAATGTATATAATTTTTAAAATGAGTCTCGAGTGTTGGGGCTTATGTCTATAAATCGTAGCTACTTGGAAGGCTAAGATGGGTAGAACCACAGAAAGAGGCCAGCCCACACCTAAATAAAACAATAAAAAACTGGGCATGGTGGCTGCAAACCTGTCATTCTAGCTACACAGAAGGCAGGAGGTTCGTGGTCCAGACTAGCCAGAGAGGAGAGAAAAGACAAGACCCTTTGCTCAAAAATAAACAAGCAACTAGAACAAAAAGTGCTGGAGTCATGGCTCAAATGGCAGTGCTCAGGAAGTGTCATGACAAGGCCTGAGTCCAAACCCAGAACTGCCAAGGTCACCTGCAGGAGGCAAGGAGAAAGAAAATGGAAGTGGACTGCTTTTTCCATTATAAGATGTTTTCACAACTCTAAGAAAGAAGGGGCACCCAGACAGAATGAGCACACATGGGCTAACACAGAGACTAAAGGTCCACAGCGGAGCAAGGACACACACGCACACACACACACACACAAAACACAGCAGGCAGAGACAGGGCTGAAAGGGAAACTTCACACCTGCACACTGAACAGTAATTCTATACCAAACAACAACAACAAAAAAAAAACACAAGAAAAAAAAACTTTGGATAATTTTTAATAAGTAAAATATATATGCTTGTTAAGGAGGGATTTCTTTAAAAAGAAAAAACCTATTTGTAAGTTTAAGCATTAATAACTCATTGTTTATTAAGAGAAAAGAAAATCCGGACCAGAATAAGAAAAGCAATTGCGCATTTCATGTAACAAAGATAGTATGTGGCACAGGGCGATGGTTTTGCAGGACACGGGAGTGCACACTTACAATCCCAGCACTCAGCAGATGAAGGCAAAAAAATTATGAGTTTGGGGATAGCCTGGTCTACAAAAAAGAAAAAAAAACTGAAAAAATAAAGATCTGCTTAATATTTGTAATGCCCACTGCAAAGAGACACAGAATAGTGTATGTGAAGTTTTCTGGCTCTGGAGCAGGGGTTTTTAGTGGTTTGGGGGAATGAAATCTTCTCCTGAGAAAACAACTGCTCCCTTCCAGGGTTTCCGTATCTTGGATTGAGGCCTCTGCTCTGGCCTGATATAACATTTCGGCAGAAGACACAGGACTCTGGCGGTAACCTCAAAAATGGAATTGGCATTTTTTGTTTGTTACAGATCACATAAGGCCATCTCAGAAAACAAAATCATGTTTCAATTTCTTAATGATTGTTCTAAAAGCTCCTATTGCCGGGTGCTTGTGGTTCACACCTGCTATTATAGCTACTCAGTTTGCTGAGATCTCAGGATCTCCCTAAGAAGCCAGCCCAGGCAGAAAAGTTTGTAACTCTTACTACCAAATAACCAACAAAAAGCCACAGGTGGAGCTGTGGCTCTAGTGGTAGAACATGTGCTTTGAACAAAAGAGCTAAGCGACAGCACCCTGGCCCAGTGTTCAAGTCCCAATGCTGGTACAAAAACACATACACACATAAATACACACACACCGTAAGCAGATACTAAGTAAAGCAAGTTAATTTCCAGCCCAACTTGAAAAAGAGAAATGGTGGCCTACGTACCAAATGCGCCTCCGATCTCAGCACCACTGGTTGGAATGTTGACATTCACAATGCCGCAGTCTGAACCTTTAGGTCTACGTAGAAGGAGGGGCATGGTGAGAATGACAGGGAATCTTTAAAAATCAAAATAAGATGAAGCCCAAAGACTATCCAATGTTAAAAACAAAAACAAAAAGCCATTCAATCTTTTCAAAGTCCACTCATCACACAAATGAGATCCACATAAATGTTTGAAAGAGACAAAACTATACCCAAGCCAGCGGAAGATTCTGCCCAGATCCTTGGTAAAGATGCTACTAGAAAGTCCCTGTTTCACTTCATTATTCCATGCAAACACCTCCTCTTCATTCTAAAAGAACAGACATCAGTTGGAGGCTGTTAGATGTTACAGTGCTCAGGTCAAAGTTCACTGCTGTAAGTGGATATTCACGGCTCACACCTGGAATCCTAACTACTCAAGAGACTAAGAGAATCACACGGTTCAAAGCCAACCCAGGCAGACTAATCTGAGATTCTCTTATCTCCAGTTAACCAGCAAAATTTAAAAAAAGTGCAGGTAGAGCTCAGGTATTAGAATGACAGCTTTGAGCCACTAAGCTAAAGAAGAATACAAGGCCTTGAGTTCAAGCCCCAGTATTTGCACATATGTATGCAGGTGTATACAAGAGCGAGAGAGCACACACACGCAAATACACACACACACACACACACACACACACACACACACACACACACACACAAAGTTCCTGGCATTAATCTGATTTAATTGATGTAAACCAAGAACCAATATCCCAGTTGACTAGTTTCACTATTTTTTTTTTTGTCGGTCATGGGGCTTGACCTCTGGGCCTGGGCGCTGTCTCTCAGCTCTTCAGCTCAAGGCCAGCGATCTATCACTTGAGCTACAGCGCCACTTCCGGTTTTCTAGTGGTTTATTGGAGATAGGAGTCTCACAGTCTTTTCTGCCCGGGCTGGCTTTGAACCACGATCCTCAGATCTCAGCCTCCTGAGTAGCTAGGATTACAGGCGTGAGCCACTGGTGCCCAGCTAGTTTTACTATTTCTATGTTCCTCTCTTAGGACAGGATCATGTATTAATAAGTAACACTCATAGAGGTTTTGCTTCAATTCTACTTTAAGGAGCAAAGCTTATAGTCTTCCAGTCAAGCTACTAACTATAATGGATAATATGTATTCAATTTTTATCCTATACAGCACACTGATGTCTGCATTTATTCAGTCCCTAGGACACAACTTTTATACTATCGATCACCAACTCACAAATGTGCCAACTGAAACCCCAAGAAGCAAGGACATTTGCTCAAAAGCTCAAAATCAAACCCACACAGCATAAAGCACAAAATGACACTCACAAGTCTCACAGATGGATAATGGAGAGACATCCTAAAGCAAGATATAAATAAACAATAAGACGCAATTCCTACCATCATTTGCCTGCTCACAATGTCACATTCACACCCGGATTCAGTCTCTGAAATCTTAAAACTAACTAAATATTTGCTGACTTGGCCAGGGCCTGCCTCAGGTTAAAATAACCACAGCCCAATCCCCGACTGCAGATTATAGAAGTGTATCTTTACACTGCCCTTGACCTTCTCATTGTGTGTGCTCACGGGCCCGCAACCAGGCTGTCCAACTGTCCAGTTCCTGTGTTAACAGACCCTGCCTCACCAGACTCAGTGGTTCACCTGTAATCCTAGTTATTCAGGAGGCTGAGATCTGAAGATCACAGTTTAAAATCAACCCAAGCAGGAAAGTCTGTGAGACCTTTATCTTCATTTAACCACCAAATAAGCTAGAAGAGCTGTGGCTCAAGAGGAGAGACAGAGACAGAGACAGAGAGGCTGCCTCTATGGCTTAGATTAAGGCAATACAGGACACAAATGCATACCTTCCATAACCATTAACGCCAGTCAATTCCCATCTCAGTTTCCCTAGCAGCCAGCCTGCCATGCTTTCTTTCGTATTTTATCTGGGACCTTTCAATGTTTCCCACTCACAGTGACTTTAAGAAGCTTTCCCAAGGGCTACTCAAGTGAAACATACCATCCTTCATTTCCCCCTAGCTTCTCGTTTACTTCAACTTTGGACTAGAGAAACGGGATGAATGTCTACCTTGAATTTGAAGACATAGAGAATGGGAGCAAACGTCTCCGTGTGCGCGATGGCCGCATCGTGGGCAAGGCCTGTCACGATGGTAGGCTCCACGTAATTCCCAGGGCGGTTCATCACCTCAGAGAGAAATAAAATGAAAAGATTCAAGGCGTTTTGGTTTCTAGTAGATGAAGGCTAAAGAACACCAACTTTGTCTACATTTCTAAGAAAAAAGGAAAGAAAGAAAAAGCATTTATAAGGCCGGGAAGGTGGCTTAGCGGTAGAGCGCCTGCCTAGCATGCATGAAGCCCTGGGTTTGATTCCGAAGTACCACATAAACAAAAAAAAGTTGGGAGTGGCGCTGTGGCTCAAGTGGCAGAGTGCTGGCTGTGAGCACAAGAAGCTCAGGGGGAGTGCCCAGGCCCTGAGTTCAAGCCCCAGGACTAGCAAAAAAGAGAAAAGGAAAAGGACTTCTACGTAAGGTATTTCTTTTCTTGACTAAATTATATCTCTTCCTCCTATTGGTTCTAATTTACTTGATCAGAGAAAAATAGCAAAAAGGAATAGTTGGGGAGGAGAATGTTCTATGCATCACAACTGACTTTATTTTTTTTTAAATGTTACAAGTATGTTTTGTTTTGTGCATTGCTAGTACTGAGGTTGAACTCCTGTATGCTCAGCTGGCTTGCTTGTAGCTAGTGTTCTATCACTTCAGCCACAGCTCTAGCCCACTTTTTGCTGCATATTTTGGAGATAGGAGTCTTGGGAAATTTTCTGCCCAGGCTAGTTTTGAACAGGAGAGCCTCCAGATCTCAAGAGTTAATAGGCATGAATTACCAGCACCCAACTGCAAGTGGCTATTTCAAAAATAATTTTAAGGTTGGTATTCTGTACCTACTGTGTTATATGCTGAAACCCTAATGAATCCAAAGGCTCCATATTTGGAGACAGAACCTTCAAAGTGGTAACTACAGTTATCAATAAATAAAACCATCAGGACTATATCCCTATTAGAAGTAGAAGAAACTTGGAGAGTTCTCTCCCCTCTCTGAGAAAAGTCACAGAGAACACAGCAATAGTGAGCCATCTGTAAGCAAGAAAGACTTCATCAGAAACTAACCCTTAGATCAGGTGCTGGTGTCTCATGCCTATAATCTTAGCTACTCAAGAGGCTGAGATCTGAGAATCAAGGTTCAAGGTTTGGAGCCAGCCCCAAAAAACAAATCCATAAATTCTTTGTTTGTTTTTTCGGGGAGGTCCGGTCGTGGGGCCTGAACTCTGGGCCTGGGCGCTGTCCCTCAGCTCTTCAGCTCAAGGCTAGCACTCTACCACTTGAGCCACAGTGCCACTTCCAGCTTTTTTCCTTTTTTTGCTTATGTGGCCCTGAGGAATCAAACCCAGGGCCTCAGGCATGCAAGGCAAGTGCTCTACCACTGAGCCACCTTCCCAGCCCAACCCATGAATTCTTATATACAAGTAATCAGAAAAACGACACAAATGGAAGTGTGGCTTGAGTGGCAGAGTCACAGTTATGAGCAAAAAGGCCAAATGAGAGGCCCTGAGTTCAAGCTCTAGTACTAGCAAGAAGAAAGAAAAAAAAAGGAAGGAAAGAAGGGAGGGAGGGAGAAAAACAACCCCAACCTTGCCAACACCTTGGTTGTAGATTTCAAGCCTCCAGAACTACAAAGCTTGAAAACATACTTCTGTTGCCTAAACTACCCAGGCCAGGGTATTTTGTTATAGAAGCCTTTGCAGACTAATACATACTGTGGCAAAGCAAGGATTCCAGAAGGGTACATTATAGACATTCTCCTAACCAACCTCCATGTAATCAAATTCCTAATTAGTCTCCATTAACTTCATAACTCTCTTTCTATGATGTATCTCAATGCCACTACAAGTGGCTCTGAGTGTGGTCCATCTTCCAATGAGCCTCTGAAGTTCTGTTCTCTCCCTGTTTGTTAATTAAGAGTCCATGTGTCCATTCTTAATGGTGTGCATGGAGCTGTGTTAATAATTATTATAATGCCAAAGGCTACTTCTATTACATTGACTGCTTAGGAACAATTTTTTTTTTTTTTGGTCAGTCATGGGGCTTGAACTCTGGGCCCAGGCGCTGTCCCTCGGCTCTTCAGCTCAGGGCTAGTGCTCTACCACTTGAGCCACAGTGCCACTTCCAGTTTTCTAGTGGTTTATTGGAGATAAGAGTCTCACATACTTTACTGCTTAGGCTGGCTTTGAACTGTGATCCTCAGATCTCAGCCTCCTAAGTAGCTAGGATTACAGGTGTGAGCCACTGGCTAGAACAAAATTTTTAAAAGTCTTGTCCAGGGGCTGGGAAGGTGGCTCAGTGGTAGAGTGCTTGCCTTGCATACATGAGGCCTTGGGTTCAATTCCTCGGTACCATATAAGCAGTAAAAGCCAGAAGTAGCCTTGAGCTGAAGAGCTGAGGGACAGCACCCAGGCCTAGAGTTCAGAACCCACTCCAACTAAAAAAAAAAGCCTTATCCAAATAGAATTGAACTGGAGACTGGAGACCAGACTGTTGTGCAAGACTTGAGTTTTCAGATTCATTAAATAAAATGAAACTATACTGTACAGACAGTAATCTACTTTTCTGAGCTTTTGCACAGATGAAGACAACAAAATTCCTACAATCCATGAAGAAAATACCTTTGCTGTCCATCATAAAAATGGGCACTGGTGGCTCATGCCTATAATCCTAGCTACTCAGAAGGTTGAGATCTGAAGATCGTGGTTCAAAACCAGCCCAGGCAGGAAAGTCCCTGAGACTCTTATCCCCAATAAACCACTCAGAAAACCAGAAGTGGCGCTGTGGCTCAAGTGGTAGAGCACTAGCCTTGAGCTGAAGAGCTGAGAGACAGCACCCAGGCCCAGAGTTCAAGCCCCACAACAACAACAAAAAAAAATCACGAATGAATCAGCCCCAGAGGCTCACTGTGTGTCATGCTGGATATGAAGAAGGCATGAATAGGAGGATCACAGCCTAGACACTCCCAGGCACAAACTCCAGGCCCTACCCTAAAAATAACTATAGTAAAAAGTCAGTAGAGTGTCTGCCTAGCAAGCACAAGCCTGAGTTCAAATCCTAGAAAATAAGAATCACACACAAATGTAGTTCTACGTCAGCTTAAAATAAAATAGGGCCTATTTTTGTGTTTCCCTGGCTGAACTGCCTGAAATAACTAATAAGCACAGAGTCTAGCCACTCTGAAGACAAAGTCTTCTGTGGTGTCATGACCAGCGGTCCCCTTCCATACAAAGTCCTGGGAAACCAAATCAAAGGGAACCAAGACTCAGTTTCTCCTGTGTCCGCCCAGATATGCTATATGCAACTTACATCATCATTCTTTACGATCTCTTCCCCCACGCAGAACAGGGCTGAGGAGCTGAAGGTCAGTAGGACCCTTGCCCAGCGCACTGCAAGCTTACTATGCCTACGCAAAAGAAAGGGCCAGAGCTCGAGTTACCTTGCCGCCATACACCACGGTGCCTCCCGCCTTCTTAGCTTCTTCCACAGCTCCAAGAAACATGCTCACTGCCTGCTGGGTGTGGAGGGGCCCGTAGAGAACCTCCGCTGGGGAGAGACAATGAAGGCTCTTCATTTTGCAGGAAGCAGCAGCATTATTATAACAGCTTTCCTAGTGAACAGGCTAAGCCCTTCCTATACCCTCTCAATTGAGAACAGGAGTCAACAACTTGCTTCTATGGTGGGACAGATGAAACTATTCTATGCCTTGCATCACAGATGTGTTATCCATCACAACTACTCAACGCTGCCTTATGCAAATGAGTGGGAGTGGCCAGCAACAGATATACACAGATGGCAGATGCAAATCCAATGGATGTAGATCTGCTTGCCTATCCTGATTTTGAGCAATGACTCCAGCCAAAACACCTCATCAAAAATACAGAATTGGGGCTGGTAAGGTGGCTCAGTGGTAGAGCTCTTTCCTTGCATGCATGAGGCCCCGGGTTCAATTCCTCAGCACCACATAAGCAGAATAAAAAAAAAGCCGGAAGTTGCGCTGTGGCTCAAGTGGTAGAGTGCTAGCCTTGAGCTGAAGGGCAGAGGGACACCGCCCAGGCTCAGAGTTCAGGCCCATGACCGGACCCAAAAAATAAAAAATAAAATAAATTTAAATTTAAAAAAATACAGAATTGGACCAGGACCCAATAGCTCATGTCTAATTCTAGCTACTCAGAAAGCTGAGATTTGGAGGATCAAAGTTCAAAGCCAGACCAGGCAGAGAAGTCCTTGAAACTCTTATCTCTAATTAACCAACATAAAAGCTGGTCTGAAGCATGTTTCAAGTGGTAGAGAGTCAGCCATGAACAAGGTAGCTGAACAAGCATATAAGGCACTGAATTCAAGCCCCAGTATTAAAAAAAAAAAAAACAAAATCACCGAGCTGGGTGCCGGTGGCTCACGCCTGTAATCCTACCTATTCTGGAGGCTGAGATCTGAGGATCATGGTTCAAAGCCAGCCTGGGCAGGAAAGCCCATGGGACTCTTATCTCCAATTAACCACTCACAAAACTGGAAGTGGCGCTGTGACTCAACTGCTAGAGCACTAGCCTTGAGCTGAAGAGCTGAGGGGCAGTGTTCAAACCCAGAGTTCAAGCCCCACGACCGACAGAAAATAAATAAATAAATACTATAGAATTGATAGAATTGGCTTATTGATTGCAATTGCCCTATCTCCAAAAACATCAGTTTCTGGAGCTGGCATGCAGTTCAAGAGTGACAGGTAGAGACTGCTTGTGTGATGCCTGTGAACAAATCATTAAAGTAACCCCAGGGATGAGGAAGATATAGGTAGACCCTTGTAAAGTAGAGCCAGCGTGGGAAGAGCTGCATGAAGGGCATTCCCAGTCTCACCCAGTGACATGCACCAAGCACCTGCGTCTCTCAAGCATCTAGTCTCCTCTTCTTGTGCCCTCTTAAGTCTCTCAGAAAAGTTAAGTATGTATGTCAACAAATAAATAACTTCTCAAAGCAAAGATCATAAACACTGTCAAAAACAGTACCAAAGGAAAACAGGAGGGTTTTGTTTTCTCATTTGCTGCTTTTATTTTCTTTCTTTTTTGTTACATCTGTTCGTTCATCTGTCTTTGGGAGGTAAGATGAGCACAGAAATGGAGGGACAAAGGGTGAACAAATGCAGCAATGGTACTCACTAGACACCAGGTTGAAAATGTGGGAGGGGAGAAGGAAAAATTGGGAGAAAGCAAGGGATGGAGCGACATTGTCCAAAAAGAAAGGACCTGTTTACCTGAGTTATGTAACTGTAACCCCTCTGTACATCACCTTTTTGTAAAAAGCAGTACCATTTAAAACACAATCTGATACTCACAGTCCCATGGGTTCCCAACACGGATCTGTGCGTAGGCCTTTTTAAGTCTGTTTACCACCTCATCATGGATACCTTCGTGCAGAAACTACAGAGGAATAGCAAGGTTATAATACAATAGCAAAGAACACAATTTCTTACAATGAATCATTTTCTTTTCTTTGATGACACTGAACACTGGGCTGAGTAATTATTTGGCTGCTGCTTTATCACTTGAACCACACCTCCAGCCTAGCTTTTTGCTGGTCAATTGGAAATGGAGTATCTTGGACTTTTCTTCATGGACTGGCTTTGAATCACAATCCTTCAGATCTTAGCCTCCTAAGTAGTTAAGTACTGATTACAGATATAAGCCACTGGCACCTGGAATTCATTTTCCTAATAGTCTTGATTAATAGTTGTTAATAGTTACTGAAATACCTAAGTCGGAAATGGAGCCATAAAAGCAAGACCAGCTGGCCTGGGACTCCGCCAATCTCTAACATGAGCTGTAATCAGGTGAGAATCACCCCAGCCCCCACCCAGGCACCATGGGACTTGTGCTGTAGTCTCCTAGCACAGGTACTAAGCCATACATCACCTAAGTTAGTCTGAATTAATCTCCATATGACAAGTGAGTTGTCATTTTGAGACCTAGCCACTGAAAGGCCATAACACTGTGATTCTTTTCATATGCATCACTAATAATTGCTATGGAAGCCAGAGTGAGCGATGACTAATAGTGTTCTTTAATATTCAGCACTAAATACAAAGCATCTGCTCCAAAACACAAAGGAAAATTAAAGCAGGCTGCGAAGAGCGATGGTTGGCTTGCATGTCATTGTCTATTTTACCAGGTGAGCATGGATAAAAGTTATCTGTAATATCTCTGCTTCTTTCTTAGCTTGAGTATGTTTAATATTCATGAACAAAATAAACTGTAAATACTATCGTATCTTAAGGTTCTTTTTGAGAACTTGAATGGGATTGTGTAAAAAATAAAAACTAAAGGGCTGGGAAGGTGGCTCAGTGGTAGAGTGCTTGCCTTGTATGCATGAGGCCCTGGGTTTGATTCCTCAGCACCACATAAACAGAAAAAGCCGGAAGTGGCGCTGTGGCTCAAGCGGTAGAGCACTCGCCTTGAGCTGAAGAGCTGAGAGACAGCGCCTAGGCCCAGAGTTCAGGTCCACGACCGGCAAAAAATAAATAAATAAAATAAAGACTAAAGCCAGGTGCCAGTGTCTCACATGTGTCATTCTAGCTACTCTAGAGGCTGAGATCTGAGGATCGCAGTTTGAAGCCAGCTCAGGCAGGAAAGCCTATGAGACTCTTACCTCCAATTAACCATGAAAACTGAAGTGGCACTGTGACTCAAAGTGGTAGAGTGCTAGCCTTAAGCAAAAAAGCTCAGGGACAGCATCTTGGCCTTGAGTTCAAACCTCACAAGTGACAAAAAAGTATATTTTGCTCTAATTAATTTAGATTTATAATTTTAGATTTATAATTTGTGATTTTGGCTCAAGGGCAAGGTGCTGGTCACCCCTGCTATGTGATCTTGGACTTTTGCCTACATACTGTTACAGAAGAAAAACCAGAAAGAGGTCTCAACCCCAGTCCACTTTCCTTCAACTGCTGGAATCCTATTTCTGTGAAGCCACCACTAGCTTAGAGTAGGAAAAGTCTCTATTGATTTGTATGTACAAAAGGGTGAGCTGGACCATATAGATGCGAATCATGACTAGGCAATATATTTTTTCTAGCAGTTCCTCTATGATACCTAACCAACAGCAGACATTCAAACATGGTGGATAAAAGGACCAAAAAACCACAACAACAAAAAGTCGGCCACTCACCAGTCGTCTTGCAGTGGTACACCTCTGGCCAGCAGTCCCCACGGCAGCAAAGAGGGCAGATGGAACAACTAAGCTGAGGTCTGCATCCTCAAAAGCTGAGAAGCACCAACGTGCGTCAGTGTGACAAGCAGGCAGGTGATGTAGCAGCTAACCGGCACCACACAATGTCTTTACAAAGCAACAGTGCATCAACACTAGCATGTAAAGTAAGCGTGTCCAACCAGGAGTCAGTGGTCAAACTGTAATCCTAGATACTCAGAAGGCTGAGTTCTAAGAATCTCAGTTCAAAGCCAGCCCCGGCAGAAAAGTCCATGAGACTTTTAACTCCGATTAAGTAGCAAAAAATACAGAAGTGGAAGTATGGCTCAAATGGTAAAGCATCAGCCTTGAGCAAAAAAGCCAAGCAAGAATACAGACGTCAAGCCCCAGCATTGGGAAAACAATAAATAGTAAGAAAAAGAAATCTTCAAACCCACAGATTAAATAGCAAAATAATGCGTTAAGGCCATAAAAATGCCTAACATTCCATTAAAGATCAACCAATGTGTCTGAAATCAAAAGAAATCTTCAGGTTAAGTAAATCATTAAGTTACTTTAGAAAAACTAGTGTGTAGCCAATTTTCAGAAAACAAGGAAAAAAATGAAGTATGGCAGTTATTTCGCTCTACTACAGATGATCAAAGACACACACAAGTTCTAGGGCCCAGGTAACGTTTTCCTAACATGAATTTTCTTCCTTTTTGATATACGCCTTTAACCCAAACCTATGTCCCATCTCCTAAGCAAAATCCTTGAGTGTGGAAATTAGGCACGAGGGGCCCACATAGCAGAGAGCATCTTGAGCAAGTGCTGAGTGGTCAAAATGGCAGCGACGGACATACTAACCAAACACAAAGCAAAGCAAAGCAAAGGGCCGCCTTACCAATAATTGCATTGTTCCCTCCAAGTTCTAACAAACTTTTCCCTTTAAGAAAAACAGAAACATAAGTTAATTCCCATGTTTGTATATACTTAAACAATCGCAAATTATAGCCTATCTCAATTTTTTTTAATTCTGATTAATAAAGTAGCGTAACTATTTATCAACATCAAATTTCCTGATCTTTTACCTGTACCATGAGAAAATTATGTGAGAGAACCTATCTTTATGAAATACACTGAAATATGCAGAGGCTAAGAGACACACCTTCCACTGCCACAAAATTCAACAATGACACACACATACTGTGTTTGCATATGTATTGCTAGAGAGAGAGAAATGACTAATGGTGAGAAATATAAGCAGAGAATCAATCTGATGAACAAGAATAAAAAATTCCTGATGCTAGGCCTAACTTTAAGGTCTGGTACCCACAGGGAGGATTGCAACAGTGTAACTGCCTCCAATAACTTACATTCTAACAAGATAAATTCCAGGAAGCTAGAACATGTGTTGTCAGGAGGAAAGGAGACCAACGGGAGGCAGGGCTGACACACTGAGATGGGAAGGGTGGGCTAATGCACTCACAGTATTCAATATACATATGTGAAGATGGAACTGGGTAAATTAAAGGGAGGAGTTGGGTAGGGAGAGATGGAGGAGAATGATGATACTCATCAACATGCCTTGTACTCATAGTTTGACATGGTGAACTGAAGCCCCTTTGTACAACTACCCAATTTTTAAACTATATTAAAAAATAATTTTAAAATATAGGCCATCCGCTGCAGAAACTGCAACAGTGAATTCCCTCAAACACAAGCACACAATGTCCTATGAATTTAGCAATTCCACTTAAGGGTAGGCGACGAACTCTTACATGATCCTATTATTCTTTACTGGAGAGAAAAGGGGCCTCCTGTTTAATAAGAGTCCCCATTTTAATGAGTCTCCTATTTCAGAGACTTCCTTAATATTTAACTACTAACAACTATACCCTTTTACTTAAACATTTAAGTAAATATAAGCAGTATCTCCACGGAAATGGGTCAAGGAAAAAAGTGTAGAAGACAACTGTAAGGCTTTTCACCATACTCCTGGAGAGTCCGATCTTCATGACAGTGCCAACACTTACCAAACCTCTCCTGGACCATGAGGGCCACCTGCTTCCCCACCTGAGTGCTCCCGGTGAAGGACAGCAGGCTCACTCGCTCGTCTCTGGCCATGGCTGTGCTGCGGAGGACAGACATGTCACCCAGGCAGAAACACCCAGCAATGACAGAACCAGAGGGACAGCAGGAAAGCACTAATGGGTTCTCACAAGACAGTCGCCAAGGCTATGTGGAAGCCCAACCCAAGGGTTCAAGGTAAAAATCGTGAAAATGCAATCACCTGTCACAAGTAGATTCACACAGGAAAACAAGCCAACCTGCGTGCTGTGAGCCAAAGAAGGTGGTTTTCCTGTGTGGAGGGACTGCCAGCACAATACGGTCCTGGTATTAGCTTGGTGAGCACACGTGGGGACTTTTTGGTACCTACTATATGATTTGTCTAAAAATTAAAAACACAGGTAATCTAGAGGGAAACAGCCTAGTGTATTCTTTATAAAGAAGCTGACTTATAAAGGCTGTTCTGGGATTTCCAGTTACTTCTAAGGAAGGAAGAGCAGACATTACTGATTTTAACCTCTTTGTCCCTGGCTCAGGGCTTCAAGGGCTTCACTGGGAGCCAAGCAGGGAAGTCTCAGCGTCCATCTAATGCAGGGCTGGACAGCTTGATTAACTTCCCCAGGTTCAGCACACATATACGAACACTCACTGATGCGTCAGGTGGGCTGCTTAGTGCTCGAAACTACTGAGCAGTCCCAAGGCCATCATCAAGGACAGAAAGCCCAGAGGGCCCGAACAGAGTGAGTCAAAGAATGCAATGCTCGTGTTTTAGAGACATCTGGAGAACACCTAACTGCACAGTATGCAGGTGGGAGTTACAGTTTCTGATAAATTCTCAGCTGTAAAAAATAAAAGACTAGCTGATTGCTTCGTTTTCAGATTGCCCAATAAGTACAGTTGTAAGGTAAAGTATTGAAAGAAGACTAACACCTCAGCAATACTAGTATGGTTGTCTTAACTGTTAAGAAACCTCACCAAGTCAAAGTCTAAGCCAAGTACAAACAATCTCAACTTCCATTCAAGTTCAGAGCAAGTACAGCCAGTCCCAGCTTACGGAGGCTGTGACATTAAACCAAGCAGGCACACCACCTAGAGGATGGTTCCATTTATAACTGTAATCCATCTGTGCATCACCTTTACAATAAAAATAATTTTTCAAAGTGTCTTAACTAGGCAAATTCACAAAGACAAAGTCCATTAATGGTTGTCAGAGGCTGGGCAAAAGATAGTGAGAAATAACTGCTGGTGATATAGGATTCTTTCCTGAGTAACATCTGGAATAAGAGAGTGATAATGGTTGTGCAACTATCAACTATGTATTAATCAGTATAAAGATCTATTGATAAGGGCTGGGAAGGTGGCTTAGTGGTAGAGTGCTTGCCTTGCATGCATGAGGCCCTGGGTTCGATTCCTCAGCACCACATATGCAGAAAAAGCCGCAAGTGGCGCTGTGGCTCAAGTGGTAGAGCACTCGCTCTGAGCTGAAGAGCTGAGGGATAGCAACCAAGCCCAGAGTTCAAGCCCCACGACCAACCAAAAAAATAAAAACAAACACAAATGTTAAATGTTAAAGATTTCTAAATGTGAAATTCAAACGTATTAATATCAAGTGAAGATGATAAAATTAAACAATATATTAAAAATAAAATGTTTAAGCCAGGTGCCAGTGGCTCACACCTGTAATCCTAGCTACTCAGGAATCTGAGATCTGAGGATTGCAGGTCAAAACCAGTCTGGGCAGGAAAGTCCATGTGACTCTTATCTCCAATTAATGGTAGAGCCAGAAATAGAGCTGATGCTCAAGTGGTAGAGCTCTAGCCTTGAGCACAAAAGCTCAGGGACAGCGCAATGCCCAGGCTCAGAGTTCAAGCCCCAGAACCAAAAAAACAAACAAACAACCAGAGGCTATGTTCCAGGGCTCCCTTTTCTGGTCCACTGAGAAACTCAGTCAATGGGCTAGTTCCTCAGAAAGTGTGATCTCAGACTACAATTCTAGCACTCCACTTTTGTTTCTAAGCACCTTCAGAAATCAAGCGCCAGAAGTCATGAACAGCCGTTTGTTACTTCAGAATATAAATACTCTATAGCTGGAGATGTAGCTCAGCAGTAGAGCATTTGTCTAGCATGTATGATAAACCCCTATAAACGGTGGCAAATAAAACCCGTATTCCTCATTGGCTAATAGAGGTCCCACACTGCTACAGCAGGCGCCGGAGGAGGTGCACAGCACAGTAGCTCAAGAGACCATCTCATTTCCTGGCTTTGTCATGTAACTGGCTTTGTCACATGGTAAAGGTGATTCCTGATCATCTACCGCGTTCCTTCAGCCGAGCTTCTCCGCAGTCTCCACCTACCCAATGTCTGCTCCGCCACATGTCAAAGAACAAATTGCACCCGGCAGCTTGTTGTTCTCCAGAACTTTGGACACTATCCTAAGAATGGAAAAGCAGTTACTGAGTAAGGTAATCATTCAGTTTTTTAAAGACCTTTCAAAGGTAAACTCCATGGGCTGAACGTGTAGCTCAGTGGTTACAAGGCCTACCTAGCCAAACTCAAAGGCTCCAAGTTCAAACCTCAAAGTCACCAGTAAGTAAACGAATAGATTTCAACTTTCTTCTTTTCCAACTTTATCTCATATTTCTTCAAAGATTTTCTTTTTTTGTCAGTTGTGGGGCTTAAACTCTGGCCTGGGCGCTGTCTCTCAGCTCTTCAGCTCAAGGCTAGCGCTCTACCACTTGAGCTACAGCGCCAGTTATGGTTTTCTGAGTGGTTTATTGGAGATAAGAGTCTCCTGGACTTTTCTGCCCAGGCTGGCTTTGAACCATGATCCTCAGATCTCAGCCTCCTGAGTAGCTAAAATTACAGGCATGAGCCATCAGTGCCTGGCTTTTTCAAGTATTTTCTTACAATAAACACAGAAACACAACTGGTAGAACTATTTTGTTTTTTTCCTAAAAGAATCTTAAAATACAACATAAACAGAAGACATGAAGCACCGCTCAAGTGGTTTTAGGAGTTTTTGGCTAAAATGGCAGATTGGAAGCTGGGAGTAAACCTTGGTAATAATGCAAATGCTTAAGTATGGGCCAGGGCCTGGGTTCATAAGTTTTGCATTGTTTTCTTTTTGACATAATACATTTGAACACATCTCTGCAAATCAGAACTCTGTAAAAGAACAGTAAAAGAAAAAGTGGAAAGAGGAAAAGATCTCCCAACACTGACAAAAGTCTAACCCAAAACCATGCCCAGGCTAGGCACTGTGGCTCTTGTCTATAATCCCTGCTTCTCTGTAAGGTGAGATCTGATCATTGAGGCTTGATGCCAGCCTGAGCAGAAAAGTCCATGGCACTCTTATCTGCAATTAACCAGCAAAAAGCCAGCAGTAGAGCTATGGCTCAAGTGATAGAGCACCAGCCTTGAGTGATAAAGCTAAGAGAGAATGCCCTGGCCCTGAGTTCAAACCCCCATGACTGGAACACACATATAAAGAACCATGCCCAGCAGGTGTTAGGTTTCCTAAGAGTTGAGCCATTTTCAATTTGTACAATTCTTTCTGTGTAAAAAGCATGTGCACAAGTTGATAGTATTTTGTTTAAAAGCTAGGGTTTTCCTCTGTACTCAAGGTAGAATTAATAAAATCCTTCACCTAATATATGAGAATCTAGCAGTCAGTAAAATTCTGTTCTCTGTTTATCTGATACCATACATGTTAGTTATAGTCAGACATCGTAGCTCACACCTATGGTCCCAGTACTTGGGAGGGAGAGGCAAGATGATTAAGAGTTCCAGGACAGCCTAGACTACACAGCAAGACCTTGCTTAAAAATGAAAAACAACAGGCCGGGCACCAGTAGCTCATGCCTGTAATCCTAGTTACTCAGGAGAGGCTGAGATCTAAGAATCACCATTCAAAGCCAGCCTGGGAAGGAAAGTCCATGAGACTCTTATCTCCAATTAATCACCAAGTGGTAAAGTCCCAGCCTTGAGTGGAAAACGCTAAGGGGCAACACCCAGCCCTTGAGTTCAAGCCCCAGTACCAACCAGCATACACAACAAAACATATTTCTTAAGCAATGTGGTGGATGGTAAAAATAACTCCATTGCAGACCAGGACAACTATGTATGAACTGTAAATGGAAATGCACATTTTCTAGGCCCCCTGAATTCAGGGACACTTGTAACTACATATCCCTTGTGGTGCCTATACAACTTCTAAAACTGTGAAAAAAAGATTGTCTGTGGCTTCTGTGGGCCACAGGGCATGGAAGGCAGGGTAACTCCCACACTTGACCAATGAGGAACTCAAGTCCCACCCCTTTGGGGCAGGGTAACTCCCACACTTGACCAATAAGGAACTCAAGTCCCACCCCTTCGGGACAACACTGGCTGAAGAGGAGGCCAGTGCCACTGCCCTGCAAACTCTACTCCTGGACCACATCCTTCTGCATGCAGGGACTGGGAACATGCAGCCCCCCCCCCCAAGGCCTGCAACACTGTGCTCCTCATATGCTTTCTTCAGCTGCCCACAGCCATCTACCTGCATTGATAATTTTGTATGGGTTAGGGGCTGGGAAGGTGGCTCAGTGGTAGAGCGCTTGCCTTGCATGCCTCTGAGGCCCTGGGTTCGATTCCTCAGCACCACATAAGCAGAAAGAAAAAAGCCGGATGTGGCGCTGTGGCTCAAATGGTAGAGTGCTAGCCTTGAGCTGAGGGACAGCGCCCAGGCCCAGAGTTCAGGCCCCACAACCGGACCAAAAAAAAAAATTTTTGTATGGGTTAAAAATGATGTTAAACAAAGTTCTCCATTCCTTGTTAGCAATAAGCTCCCTATAAACAATTCAAGAGTGCTGACCATTCAACACCAAGTATTCCCTAAATTCCACATTGATAACCCATAGCACTGATTTTTAGGTTATCAGAGGTTATACTCTCATAAATGGAGAAATACAATAGTAATAATTGTGTGTGTGTGTGTGTGTGTGTGTGTGAGTACCAGGACCTGGCATTTTCTCACTGGCTTATTTCCTCAAAGTGCTGGTTAATTGGAAATAAAGTCTCAAGGCCTTTTCTGAACAGACTGACTTCTAAAAGCAATCCTCCAGGTTTCAGACTCCTCCATAAGTAAGATTACAAGCATTAGACATGTACACCCAGAAATACCAATAATTTTTTAACCAATAAACTCAATACACACAAATCAGTGACAGTGGATCGAGGTAATAATCAGTTCTTTTTATGTTGTTAATTAAACAACAACAATAAAAGTACTATCTGGCAAGAAATCTGTTCTCAACACCATTAATTTATTGGATGATTAACAAATACTGCTCCTAAACTGCTAGAATCTTTCTTCTCCACTATAGATGTTTTTATTTTCCAAGTGATTAAAAAAATGCCTAGATAAGTACAACACCAAGTCACCCTCTGGAATGTTTCCAAAGAAATAAATAATAAATGGCTTGAAAAGAACTGTGTAGGCTACATAATGATATAAAAATGTTATTGTAACCAAAGGAGAAAAGGTTATACAAATTCCATCCTTAAATAAACATGACAGTTTTACAGCAGATTAAAACCATAGGCCTATCAAGTCATCCTTTCAAGATTATACCTTACTTAGCAAAGAGCCACGTGTACTTACTTAGTGACTGCTACGCTGGTGAGCGAAGTCGTTGGCGCTCCTTTCCTTCAGATAGTAAGAGACAAAAGAAAAGAAATTCAACTTGAAGAAAATCATAAATACATGTGTGTGTATGTGTGTGTGTGTGTGTGCGTGTGAATGAGAGAGAGAGATAGAGAGAAAGAGAGAAAGAAAGAGGAGGCTGGGAAGGTAGCTCAGTGGTAGAGCGCTTGCCTTGCATGCCTGAGGCCCTGAGTTCGATTCCTCAGCACCACATAAGCAAAATGAAAAAAGCCAGAAGTGGCACCGTGGCTCAAGTGGTAGAGCACTAGCCTTGAGCTGAAGAGCTGAGGGACAGTGTTCAGGCCCACGACTGGACCAAAAAAAAAAAAAAAAGAGAGAGAGAAAGAAAGAGAGAGTGTGTTCTGGGGCTTGAACTCAGGGCCTGGGTGCTGTCCCTGAGCTTTTTGCTAAAGGCTATTGCTGTACCACTTTAGCCACAGCTCCACTTTCAGCTTTATTGGGTGGTTAATTGGGAGATAGTCTCAGAGACTTTGCTACCCAGGCTGGCTTCAAATCTCGATCCTCAGATCTCAGTCTCCTGAGTCGATAGGATTACAGGTGTGAGTCACCAGCACCTGGCTATATATACCTTTTATTACCAAGCAGAAGCAAAAATGTTCTTGAGGGGAAAAAAATTACTTCCTATTAGACAATTGTCCAATTAGAGAATAGAAATGTCTCTGGGACGTAAGGACTACAGATCTTCATGATGTATGACATATGCAGCCATATGGGAACTCTTACATTCCCCTCTGCCAAGTACGGCAATGCAGTAAAGTAGAAATCCATCAAGCACCAGCCATTTGGATTTAAATGTTGGGATGCATGGATTTCTTTGAAAATGGGGGCCAAACCATTCATCTTTTTGCCTATGCTTTGTTTTACAGATTGACTTTCAGATTATCCAACTGTGGGCAGCACTTAAAATCAGTATTCCCGGCTAGGCCTGGGGACACATGCCTATAATCCCAATCAATACTCAAGAGGCTAGGATAGGAAAATCTGGAGTTCCTGGTTAGCCTGGGCTACACAGAAAAACCTTGTATCAAAGGAAGCAAATAAATAAAAATAAAGTACATCTGTAGAGGAACCAGATACACAGAGACTGTGATATACTGATCCCTGGGTAGGAAAATGAGCAGAACTTACCAAAGGCAGACGTTTCCAGCAATCATGGCGATGGCATTGTTCCAGCCATACACTGCCACAGGGAAATTGAATGCAGTAATGATTCCCACCAGGCCTAAAGGATTCCACTGCTCGATGAGGGCGTGGCCAGGTCCTGAGGATGGGGGGACACAGAGCATGCTCAATGCCAACAAAGGTAATTAAGAACCAAGTCTGGAATCATCTTTAAAGCAACAGTACATACTCTAGACCAAGAGGATGCCAAGTGCTTTCCAGTGACCACTTACACAGCTGTAGGACATGGACAATTTTAAGGTAAAACAGAATTGTTTATTGTCAACCACAATGATAATCATTGTGCTTCTGAATCTCACAGGAGCTACATAGATAAGTCTCCCAGCTGGGAGACAAGGAAACGTCCCATTAGTCAGGGGCATCTAAGAGATGTGACTGCACACAAGTCCCGACTGTCACAGTGGCACTCTTTGTGTTACCTGATGAGACACTGGGCCAAGCTCTCTCAACGTAAGATAAGGTGTCTCCTCAGCCTTACAGTGAATGAATGAGCTTCTACTTATACTCACGATGAGAAAATTAAAACTATAGGGGCTGGGGAACATAGCTCAGTGGTAGAGCCCTTGTCTTGCATGTGAAACAGCCTAGGTTTGGTCCCCAGGGTCACCAAAAAGAAACAGAAAGAGAAAATAGAAATAGAAATCGATTGTAATAATAAACTTTAAAGTCAACCTTAATCCCACATAGTCTTCTTTTAATCGAAGGCAGATGGAACGGAGAACCAGAACAAAGGCTGTCTGTGCACAGACTCAGGCGAAAGCCCCAGCTCCACTGCCTGGCACAGCCATCAGCCCTCTGGCCACATTCATGTTGTTACCTAGGCCTGGGGAATGTGCCAGGTGACGCACCACACTCCCAGGTCCCTGCAGCTAGGCAGGGCCTTCCTCCTCTCTCCTGTCCTTGCCCTTCTGCCTTGCTGACCTCTCTCCCTTTGTTTATAACCCTCTGCTCTCTGGATCAATACTGTAAGCACTCTGGATGAAGTTCAAACTCCTCCAGTTCCCTGCCCCTGTACTGCACCTTCCAGATGTACTGAACCAAGATGGCCCAATGGCCCAGATAAGCCAAACTCTCCCATCTGTGTGTGTGTGTGTGTGTGTGTGTGTGTGTGTGTGTGTGTGTGTGTGTGTGTTAGTTCTGGGGAAGAACTTAGGGCCTGGGCTTTTGTGTTCAAGGCTTGCACTCTACCACTTAAGCCCCATCTCCACTTCTGGCTTTTTGCTGGTTAACTGTAGATAAGAGTCAAAGCCTACCCAGGCTGGCTTCGAACCACCATCCTCAGATCTCAGCCTCTTAAGCAGCTAGTACTACAGGAGTGTGCCACCAGTGCCCAGGCCCCATCTTACACTTTTAAACAGGTTTCTTCCCTATTGGAAGCAACCCCTCACCCCAGTCCCAATTTGTGATCTCTTGAGGTCTTCAGTTTGGTTATCTCACTTAAGTGGTCCTTCCTGCAAGCGCATGCAGACTGGGGTAAGGACACCCTATATGATCACCTCCTACCCTCCACCTGCAGAGCACCTGCCATGCTCAAGCGTGATCTCCTGCTCAAAACACAAGGGACTTGTTTTCAAGCTTAGGAATTCTGAGGCTGGAGACTATACCTTACGGACCATGTTATCATCTATTCCACATTATCACCTATTAGACAGCCTGGAATACAGTCTGCAACATTTACTGAAGTCCAAGTTATCCCCAAATATCTGCATAGATGATTTTTTGAATGAGTCAGGTGTGGTAGTGCACACTCCAGAAGTCCAATGATCATAAATTTGGGACCAGTCTGGGCCACATAGCAAGACTCTGTCTCTACCACTTGAGCCATGCCTCCATCCTTAAGGGATATATAACTTTTATAAACATTTAAGACATGCTAATAGCCTACTAGAATTAGCTTAATGTTTCCCTGCTAGTTTAGCACTTAAGTCATTTCTAATCTCTCTGGAGGCTGAAATAAACAATTTGCTCATAAACCTCTATTACATTTTAGATTATTTACTTAAGACACTTAAAATTTGCTTTCAGGGTAAGGCTCTTTGAGAGTGTACTTTCTGATTGTTTTCTAAATGGTTAAAAAAGTATGATACCCACAGATTTCCCAAAACTATTATCTTTAAAGCAAAATAACGATGATTCTTTATCTGATGTCTTACTTTGCTTTCTTAGAAAATAAAGTTATTTTCAGCCAGGGACTGGTTTCTAGCACCTATAATCCTAGCTATCTGAAGTACTGCTGTTTAAGCCAGCCCTGTTTGAAAAGCTCAAAAGACTATTTCCAATTAGCCAGCAAAAACCCACACCAAAGGTGTAGCTCAAGTGGTAGAGTAGCAAGCTGAACAAACTAGCCAAGTAAGTATAAGAGTAAGCTAGCCAGGTGAGCTCAAGCTCTGATGCTGACACATACAAAAAAGAAGTGAAGGTATTTTCATTTATTTTATCTCAGTTACAACTCCTCTTTTGCGAAACTTCGCAGCCACAGCATTTTTGCAGTTCTCTGTATTAGCACGAAGCTCTTGGCTATCCCAGCTTCCCGGCTTACTTTCTGAAGGTAGGATGGGTCCTCCAATCATCCTGGACAAGCCCACGGCATAGTCACAAACGTCCACGTACTCCTGAACCTCCCCCACACCTTCCACTAAGATCTTGCCCATCTCCAAGGACACCTAAGTGCAAAGTAAAACATTGATTTGTGATTGACCATTTTGTGAGAGCAATAAACCAAGAAGAAAAGTCTATTCTTACTTTCTGAAGAATTTTAAAACCATATACTTTTCTTCACGTTTTCCTATCTATTTCAATCTTTCCTCTAAAACAGGATTTTTTGTTGTCATACTGGGGTTTGAATTCAGGGCTTCATGCTTGTTAGGCAGAAGCTCTACCACTTCAGCCACTTTTAACCCTAAAGGAAGAATTTTTGAAATTTACAAATTGCATTTCTTAAAAATTCACCATCTTCTACACAGAAATACTTGACCTTCTTATTTCTTATTTGTCTATCTCTTTATGTAATTTTTGTACCAGTACTGGGGCTTGAACTCAGGGTCAGGGCACTCTCCCTTAGCTTTATCACTCAAGGCTGGCACTCAACACTTGAGCAACAGCTCCACTTGTAGTTTGGAGCTCATTAACTGGAGGTGAGAATCTCTGCGACTTTCCTGCTTGGGCTGGCTTCAAACTAGGATCCTCAGATCAGCCTCCTGAGTAATGAGGATTTTAGGCATGAGCCACTGATACCTGGCTGGAGAGCGTTCTTTATATACACAAACACTTTACCAAGCTTCCCAGAACTTGGATCTTCTCTCGTAAGGCATCTCCAATCTGTCTTACGATCTCTCCACGCTTTGGAGCAGGAATCTAAGAGAGAGAAAATTTGGTTTCTGTCGTAAAGTGTACATTCATGTCTAAAACAGGCTGGATGGGCATTGGATGAAAACAAGGTACAATCACCTCAAACAACATTTTTTTTTATCACAACAGAGATTGTGATATGCTAAACACTGAGACTACAATTACAAGTGATACCTCCAAGGAGCTAATACCTCTGAAGAAGGGATAGAAGGAATTAGAACAACCACAAATAGTCACAAATTGCCAGCAGGGCTGAAAAGACCAAGGAAACCCAATGGGACTGAAACTCAGAAAAAAGCAAGACAAGAGACAGAGAATATCACTAAGGTGAGAAAGTAGACTTGAGGCCTGAAGGATGGAAAAAGTCAACCATAGGAACATGCTTCTAATGGAAAAGACTTCTTTGAAAGCAGTCTGACGGGAGAGCCAGTGTATGGATAGCTAGATGATTTTAAGGAGTCAGAATCTTAGTCAAGATACAATGTGAAATCATCAGTGGTATTTAACTCAAATGAACTAAATGAAACTGGTTTGCTCTAGCACAGTCAACGCTCTCACAAAGAATCTTCCCCACTCAGGACAATCCAAAAGGAATAATACCTCTTTAAGAGTGCAACAAGCTGTCTGTTTTGTTGTTGTTGTTGCTTTGATTACTTGAGCTTGGTTTTTGAGACAGATCTCAATACATAGCTTAGACTGATCAAGAGCTAGGGTGCTGGCAATCCTCCTGCCTGAGATTGCTGTGGGAATTAAAGGTATCACCCTGCCCAGCCAACTTAGTTCTTGTCTGAGGTATAAACCCACTACCTCTCTGCATCACTGACCACAGCGATGCACATTATTTTCCCACAGCCACAGAAGCACGGTTAGGAACAATTCCGTCTCTCCCTTAAACTTTGAACTTGATTGCTTAACACAAATTCTAATCAAAGGAATGGCATGCACCAAAACCTAGCTTGCTCATTTTGTATTGAAGAGATTGGGGCTAAGGAGACCTAATTTGATTATGATACTTACTGTGCTGGGGCTCAAACCTAGAATCTAGAGCATATTCCACAAGTACTCCACCACTGACTTACACACCCACCTCTCTAGACCTCTTTTTTGGGGAGGTGGGGGAAGGAGCATTCTCAGCATATAATCTCAGGCAGACCTTGAACTCTAGATCTTTCTACCTCTTCTTAGTGAAATTGCCAGCATGCACCACCACATCTGTCTTCCATTCCTCCAATTTAACTTTTGTTACCTATTTATTTTGTGTGAATCAGAAATGAGGTTTGAACTCAGAGCCTCCCACATTCACTTTTCTTTTCTACTCACTTTTCTTCCCAGACTGTCTTCAAACTCGGATCCTCAGACCTCAGCCTCTTGAGTAACTAGGATTAAAGGTGTGAGCAACCAACACCCAGATCCTTTCTTATTCTTAAACAAGAGATAATGCATTACTTTTATGTAAGAACATTTTTTTAAAAAAATTGGTCCTAGGGGGCTGGGAAGGTGGCTCAGTGGTAGAGCACTTGCCTTGCATGCATGACCCTGGGTTCGATTCCTCAGCACCACATAAGCAGAAAAATGGAAGTGGTGCTAGTTCAAATGGTAGAGCACTTAGCCACTAAGGGACAGCGCCCAGGCCCAGAGTTCAAGCCCCACAAGTGACCAAAAAGAAAAAAAAAATTGGTCCTAGTATTTGTGCTTGAACTCAGGGCCTGGATGCTGTCCCTTTTCTTCTTCATTCACAGCTGGAGTTCCACCACTTAAGCCATACCTCCACTTCCAGTTTTTTGGTGATTAATTGAAGATAGGAATCTCACAGGCTTTCTAGCCTGGTCTGACTTCAAACCTTGATCCTTAGAGTTCAGCCTCCTGAGTAGACAGGATTATAGGAATGGGCCACAGTGCCCAGCTTGAGAAAGAAAATTTCCTAAGTAATAAGTGACACTGCTCTGCACACAATCCTCTGCCCAGGTAGATGAGCTATCATCTCCACATTGCTGCACTGTAGAAAGAACACTTTTCCTTGTGGACAGCAGAACTCAGAATTAAAGAGGAGGAAGGGTGTAATCCCTGCTCTGCCCAGGACAGTCTTGGCTAAGCGGAGTCTACATCCAGCGCAGGGCTCTCTGGAGAGTCTTCTCTTCCTACCACCCCACTTCTAGCCCCCTTGTAATCATTGACTCAGAGAAAACACTGGGCTCAAAGTGTTTCGCAAATCCTGCAGCACTTAGTTCTGCCCCACACTGAACCTTGCACACCGTGGGCTCTACTGTTAGCACTTGCAATAATCTGTCAGTGATTCGATCCTCACAACAGCCCCAGCCTCACTTTGACCATTCCGAGGATGGAAGGCAAAGGGAGACTGGGAAATCCAGGCCTTCTCTGCTCTCTGTTACTGTCGCTCCAAGAGGGCTGCCCCCCACCTCACTGACAGATCAGAACCCAGCCCAGTGCCAGCCGCAGAGTCCACATTTCCGCATTTTATCTCCTGAGGGAGATTCAGAGATCAAGGGGGGAGACTGTGCCTCACAAACCATGGGGGCCCTGTTCCTGAGAAAGGCACATGGCCTTCTATAGACACCCCCCCCAGGTAAATCTGGAGGGGGAAGGAAGAACAAATAGGTATTTCTCCATTCTATGTACTCTACTATAACTTAATTGGAGTATAAGGTGTTCATACCTGCAGCTTATATGCCACCAGGACAGAGTTCTAACCCATTAACAATAACCCATGCATTGGATGTCAAACCCAGGAAAGACACAAGCCCAAAAACAGGTAGAAATTGATCACAGCTCTAAGCAGTGCACATTTCAACAATGTCGCATGTGTGTCGTGTGTGTGTGTGTGTGTGTGTGTGTGTGTGTGTGAGAGAGAGAGAGAGAGAGAGAGAGAGAGTACTAGAGCTTAAACTCAGAGCCTGGACACTGTGTCTTAGCTTTTTCACTCAAGGTTGATGCTCTACCCCATGTACCACAGCTCCACTTCTAGCTTTTTGCTAGTCAGTTGGAGTTAAGACTGTTATAGAGGGGCTGGGAAGGTAGCTCAGTGGTAGAGCACTTGCCTTGCATGCCTGAGGCCCTGGGTTCGATTCCTCAGCACCACATAAGCAAAAAGAAAAAAGCCAGAAGTGGTGCTGTGGCTCAAGTGGTAGAGTGCTAGCCTTGAGCTGAAGAGCTAAGGGACAGCGCCCAGGCCCAGAGTTCAGGCCCATGACCGGACCCCCCCCCAAAAAAAAAAAGAAATCAAAGCAAAAAAGACTGTTACAGACTTTCCTACTTGCACTGGCTTCACACCTCAATCCTCAGATCTCAGCCTCCTGAGTAGCTAAGTCTACAAGCATGAGGCACAGTGCCTAGTGTACAATCCATCTTCTCACAGCTGTCACAGGTGACCCTCCTGAGCTTCCCACCACACAGGCCACACTTACATCTGCCCAGACTTTCCAAGCCTCTCTTGCTTTCTTCACAGTTTCTTCATAGTCTGCCATACTGGCCTAAATTCAGAATTAGGGAAAACGAAAAGGAATTAAAAATGGATGATCTACTTCCAGAAACGTGAAAAATATCTCTATTTCTAAAAATTATCTTGGGGCTGGGGATCTAAATAGCAGAGGGTTTTCCTAGAATGGGCAAAATCCTGGGTTCCATCCCCAGTGCTGCAAATAAATAAATTAATAGAAAATCTGGCTATATCCAGGCGCTGGTGGCTCACACCTGTAATCCCAGCCACTCAGGAGGCTGAGATCTGAGGATTGTGGTCCAAAGCCAGCCCAGGCAGGAAATTCCGTGAGACTCTTATCTCCAATAAACCACTAGAAAACCGGAAGTGGCATTGTGGCTCAAGTGGTAGAGCGCTCGCCTTGAGCAATCCCAGCAGGATGGAATGCTGCTGGGCTTTAAAACCTTGCTTTTCAAAGCAAGTTCTACTAGCTTCCCCTAGGAAGATACCTGATCTGCATTAGAAAAGTAGAACCTCTAGCTCAGCACAAAGGCTCACACTTTAACTCCCAACTACTCAAGAGGAGGAGATGAGGATCTTTTTGCCTGGGCAAAAAGATAGCAAGACTCCCATCCCTATGTGGTAATGAATATCTGTAATTCCAGCTACTTGGTAGGCAGAAGCAGGAGGATAATAAATTCAAAGTCAGACTAGGCAAAAGGTAAAGAGACCCTACTTCAAAGACACTATAAAGCTGGGCACTGGTGGCTCATGCCTTTAATCCTAGTTACTCAGGAGGTTAAGACCTGAGGATCATGAGATCTGAGGAGTGAGGTAAAAAGCCAGCCCACGCAGAAAGTCCAAGAGACTCTTATCTCCAATTAACCACTAGAAAACCAGAAGTGAATCTGGGCCTCAATCTAGCCTTGAGCAAAAGAGTTCAGAGACAGAGCCCAGACCCTGAGTTCAAGCTCCATGACTGACCAAAAAACAAAAACAAAAAACAGACAAAATAAATAAAAAATAAAAGCAACAGTGCTAGTGACTAAGCTCAAGTGGTAGAGCACTTTAAAAAGAGACTACTCTGCATTTAGATGTATCTATATTACTTTTTTTTCAGTTATGAGGCTTGAGTTCAGTGCCTAGATACTGTCCCTTACCTTTTTATGCTCAACACTAGTGTGTTACCACTTTGAGCCACAGCACCACTACCAGTTTTCTGGTAAGATAAGAGCCTCACAGATTTTGCTGTCCAGGCTGACTTGAACCATGATCCTCAGATCTCAGTCTCCTGAGTAACTAGGATTACAGATGTGAGCCACAAGTGCCAGGCTTGTATTACTCTTGAGTGACACAAACTTCCTGAGAGCAGTTAGAATTTTAAAAACTCACCTGTCGAACTCTTGCTATTGGCTCATTGTTAGCAGGACAATAGGTTGTAATAACCTGAAAAAAGATAGAAACTATTATACACAGAAATACATTATCTTGCCCATGTAATTGTAACCCCTCTGTACAGTATTTTCACAATAAAAAAAGAAAATATTATACACAGAAATAATAATCCTCTCCAAATTGAGAGAACCATACAAACAGGGAGAAGAAAACAGAAGGAAAACAAAAAATGAAATACAAGTTTAAATGAGAAACATTTCCATTAACTACTATTATAATTAAACCCCTACAGGTCTTTGACTTCTAACCTAAACATTAGGAACCACCTTTCTGGAGGATCTACTTTTTCCACCTAAGTATCAGCTATATACAAAAAAAAAAAAAAAAAAAAAGCCCTAATGTAACCGGTTATTTGAACAAATAAAGCCAGACCCTGTAGCCTGTACCTAGAATCCAGCTGCTCAGGAGGCAGAGGCAGGTGGATTGTGGCAAAAGGCTGTACCACAGAAATGCGCAAGACCTACCTGAAAAATAAACTAAAAGCAAAAGGACTGCGGAGTGACTCAAGTGGTCCTGCATGTGGCCTAGGACGCAGGAAGCCCAGAGTTTAAAAAGCAATAATAATAATAATAAAAAGCCACAAGAAAAACAGGATGAAACTTCTAGTTCCACGTCTGTGAAACATTTAAAATCACTTATATCTCCTACAATCACAGAAAACCATACCGCCATACTTCCTCCAACAAAGCAGATTCAGTATGTAACTTTTTTTTTCTTTGTGCCAGTACTGGGTCTTGAACCCAGGGCCTAGACACTGTCCCTTACCTTTTCATGCTCAAGGCCTACGCCCTACCACTGGAGCCCGGCTCCACTTCCAGAGTTTCGCTGGCTAATGAAAGGTAGGAGTGTTACAGACTCTCCTGCCCAGGCTGGCTTCACACCGTGATCCTCAGGTCTCAGCCTCCCGAACAGCTAGGGTTACAGGCGTGCGCTGCCCGCGCCCCACAGACAGAAAACACCCAAGAAAGCGGGGGTGTTTCACTGATCAGAAACCGGGCGCCGCGGAGCCTGGAAGCTTCTGGTCGGGCTCTGCACCCCCCCCAAGGGGCACCAGCCGAGTCCGGCCGCGGGTGCGAACCCGGGCGCCCCTACCTCTCCCCGACCGCCCCAGCTCCCGTTGTACACGCCCTCGTTTTCCTCGCCCAGCCCCAGCTCCTTGAGCCAAGCAAACTGGGGCTGGTGGATCAGCAGGGTGGACATGAAGGCGACAGGCCCGCTCCGGGGTTCGGGAAACGCGCGGCACTTCACGGCGCGCACCCTCAGCGCGCGGGCCGAACGCCACATCCCCAAGGCCGCGCCCGGAACCCCGCGGCGGCGCCGGGGCGCCGCTGAAATAGAGCCCCGCCCCCTTCCAGAGAGCGCGCATTGGCCGGCCCCGGCCCCGCCCATGCCCCGCCCCCTGCCGGAGGGCGCCCATTGGTCGTGCCCGGTCCCGCCCATGCCCCGCCCCCCACGGCGCCCGCCCTCCTCCGTCCCCTGCCACTCCCCCTTCCCACTGCTCCTCCCCGCTGGGAGGGAGCGTGGGGGCTGCGGCCCGCTGGTGAGAGACCCGGGAACCTTGGCCGGGCTGGAAATGCTTTTCAGCAAAATCTTGGCTCTAAAGTACAGGAGATTAGAGCAGAGCCAATCAGGCTGCAGCAGTGCCGTTGGTGCGCATTCTGATTCCACTGCGTTCTGGGCTGCTCGCTCCTCCCCCTCCTCCTGAGTGCTAGAACTCAAGGCCTTGCTCGCTGTGTGTGTGTGTGTGTTTGTGTTTGTGTTTGTGTTTGTGTTTGAACTCGGGCCTCTCTCTCTCTTTCTCTCTCTCTCTCTCTTTCTCTCTCGATCTCAGGGCATTGCACTCTTGTTTGGCTTTTACCGCTCAAAGTTGGCACTCTACCACTCAAGCCACACTTCCACTTCCAGCTTTGTGCTGGTTAATTGGAGTAAAAGCTTCTTAGAACTTGGAAGGCACACCTGTAATCCTAACTACGCTGAAGCCTGAGATCTGAGGACTGCAAGAAGCCCATCCAGCCAGACTCTTATCCCCAATTAACTATTCAAAAGAAGCCGAAAGTGGAGCCGCAGCTCAAGTGCTATAGAGAGCTAGCCTTGAGCAAAAGCAGCTCAGGGACAGTAATGCTCCCTACAAGCCAACAGGAGCGGCAAAAAGAAAAAAGGGTGTTTTGGAGTTCTCCACCTGGGCTGGCTTCCAACTGCAATCCTCAGACCCCAGTCTCCTGAGTAGCTAGGATTGTGTCTTTTCTTTAAATTTTGTCCTGAAGTTTGAATTCAGGACCCAAACTTGCAAGGCCGGCACTCTTACACTTAGGAGCCATGTCTCCAGACCAGTTTTTTTGCTGGTTAATTCACAAAGCTGACAAGGAAGGTTAGCTTCTTTTCCTTTACCAAATCATTAGCAGGGTCATGGGTATCTTTCTAAACCAGTTCTGGGAAGACAGGACCCAGCAACGGCCACTCTTGAAAACTAGGGCCACCTTTGAAAACTAGGGTACCTGGCTCCGCACCTCCTCTTTACAAAATTCACCGGCCCTGCCGCACAGACAAGGGACCATCTGAAACAATGAGTTCCCTGCCCTTTTAAGAGGAAAAGGGATGGCCCCCAGGGCATGGTGTGTATTAAGCATGAACTCTACCACATCCCCAGTCCCAGGAGCAATGAATTGATAAGAACAGGAAAAGATAGAACTGAATGGGTCACAAGAGAAAGCCTATGGAAACGCAGAACCCTGAAGAAATGGAAATGTACTCACTGAACACAGGAGCTTTGAACCAGTTCCGAGTTAGAAGTGGCACAATTTGCAAATAGCCTGTGGCCTCTCCTAATGACCATCAAAGATGTTGCAGGGTAGTGATTAGATACAGATTACTTCTACTTAGAATAGCCTGGGTGTTTGCTGGTAGACTTTCTTTCAGAAGGTATAGCCTAAACAGAGCTACCTGCCCCACTGCAATGTTAAATGAGGGAAATCACTGCCACCCCTTTTCTAAAGCTCAGAACCTGACTTGTCAGTGCCGTTTTTCTGGTAAGACTTTTTTGGGGCAAACTCTTACTAATCAAGTTCTTTAAAAAAATGCAGGACTGGGGCTGGGAAGGTGGCTCAGTGGTAGAGCGCTTGCCTTGCATGCATGAGGCCCTGGGTTCGATTCCTCAGCACCACATAAGCAAAAATAAATATCTTAAAAAAAAATGCAGGACTGAGAATGTGACTTAGTGGAAGAGTGCTTGCCTAGCATGCATGAAGCCCTGGGTTCGATTCTTCAGTACCACATATACAGAAAAAGCCAGAAGTGGTGCTGTGGCTCAAGTAGTAGAGTGCTAGCCTTAAGCAAAAGAAGTTCAAGGACAGTGCCCAGGCCCTGAGTTCAAGCTCATACATACATATATATGTGTGTGTGTGTGTGTGTATGCAGAGTACCGGATTATTTGAGAGAGAAAATTATCTCCTGAGAAGACTAGCTATTCAAATCTATTCAAATCCTCTCTGGAGGGCCTGGGAAGGTGGCTCAGTGGTAGAGTGCTTGCCTTGCATGCATGAGGCCCTGGGTTTGATTCCTCAGCACCACATAAGCGGAAAAAAGCCAGAAGTGGTGCTGTGGCTCAAGTGGTAGAGCGCTAGCCTTGAGCTGAAGAGCTGAGGGACAGCGCCCAGTTCTAGAGTTCAGGCCCCACGACCGGCAACAAAAAAAAAAAAATTCCTCTCTGGAGGGGCTGGGAAGGTGGCTCAGTGGTAAAGCCCTTGCCTTGCATGCTTGAGGCCCTGGGTTCGATTCCTCAGCACCCATAAGCCAAAAAAAAGGCCAGAAGTGATGCTGTGGCTCAAGTGGTAGAGCGCTAGCCTTGAGCTGAAAAGCTTGAGGGACAGCGCCCAGGCTCAGAGTTCAGGCCCACGACTGGACCCAAAAAAAAAAAATCCTCTCTGGAGGAGAATGTTGTTTAAGAGGCCTAGAATCAGCCAGGCAGTAATGATTTATTACTGGTCAAGGAAGAAGAGCTGTGGCCTTGAATGAAAAGATCAGGGATTTTGTTAGGTAAACTTACATGTGTGTAGATAGGAAAGGTGCACCAGCAAGGGTAGTGGTAGGCACATTCCTGTGCATGCTCAATTCAGTGTCCTAATCGTGGTCTAACAGGATGAACACTAGCACCTTTGGTACAATTTAACATTATAATAAGGTTAAGTTTACTTTGGGTCATTTAAAAAGAATGAGCCAGAGTATCTCGGTGATTTGGGATGGTCTGTGTAAATTTCTTCTAAGATCCTTAGCTGGCACACACACACACATACACACACGTGTACACACACACAGACACACACGCACACACACACACGGAAAAAAGAAAGAAAGAAAGGCTGGTGGGCAGACATGCAAACCCAAGTGCTGGGTAGGATGTGAATCCACTAAAATTTTCATTGATTGCTGACTAAATAAATTTAATATAAATGTTTTGGGATTTTCATAAAGTCCTAGCTAAATCTCCAAAGCATTATATCAAGTGAGAGAAGCCAGATACAAAAGACAACAGTAAAATCAGTCCATACACAAGATAATATGGGAAAGAGGCTGGGAATAGTGATGGACTGAGGTTGGTAAGACTCCCCAAAGTCAGGCCTCTGACCTATAACTTTGGTAATAGTTTTGTTAGCTATAGGATACTGGAAAACTATGTATGGGAAAACCAACCACATTTAGAACTCAAGATGGCTTGGTAAGTTTCTGCTAAACTCCTACATTCCATCGCATGATAAGAGAAATTGATTTGGGATGGATTTTCTTTTTGCAGTTCTGGGCCTTTCGCATACTAAACACTCAACCACTGAGCTATACTCAACCCCAACCAATATTTCTTCATCGCCTGTCCTTCCAGTGCACAAAGTCACTGAGCCAGACACGTCAGGAAACAGTGAATAGAGCAGATCTGTTAGTGGGAAATTCTGACACAAAATAAATACACTACTACTGATGTCCTGAAGAAGGCCATGGGTTTGAGAATGGTGTAGGTATTCTGTTCTACTTAGGGAAATTGAAAAGGCTGAATGCCTCTTTGAGATGACATTTGGTCAGACTGCTGGACTTCTTTTTGCTCTACTCAGATAAGAATTGTGGGTAGTCAAAGAGGAGGTCTAGTGTTAGTAGTCCTGGGCCCTTGAGTTCCTAATGCCTAAGGGCTGGACTAGCCGACTCAGGACACTTACAATTCCAAGCCCTGACAATTTGGGGCCTATTGCTCCAGGCTTTAGTTGGAGAGTTTCTTCTCTGGGCTACACTCATCAAGCCTGGAATTCGGCAGCTATTATAATCCTCAGCTTCCAGCAGTAGCAACTAGCAACCAGCAGGTGGTGGTAGCAGACAGTACTGCTAATGTTCTTAAACAGACCTCCTGTATTAGGACGTTCAGCTTCACAGTGGCCAGTGTTAAAGAGTTCACAGGTCTAGAGTATCTGAGACCCTTGACTGTTTTGTTGTTATTGTTGTTTGTGGGGGCTGGGCGCTGCCCCTGAGCCGTTCAGTGCTCTACCACTTGAGCCACAGTTTTCCACTGTTAGCTGAAGATAGGAGTCTCATGGAGACTTTGCCAGGGTTGGCTCTGAATCCTGATCCTCAAATCTCAGCCTCCTGAGTAGCTATGATTAAGAGCATGAGGCAAGTGCACCCTGCAAACCCTTGGTTCTTAAGGCTGATACCTCCCTGGGATGCTTCCAGTAACTAGGACTACACTTTCTCATCTCCAGTTCTACAGGGCCATTGTTGTCTTTGCCACTCCTAGTCACTCTCTGGAACTCTGCCGCCACCTCTCCTCCTACGGCCATCACGACTCCCACACTCCCATGGGCTCAAAGGGTACAGCACTTGCCTAGCAGTGAAGTTTGAGTCCCAGTACAGTCTCTCTCTCTGTCTCTGTCTCTCTCTCAAACACATACACACACACACACACACACACACACACACACACACACACCACACATGAAAGAAAAAGAGAAAAAAAAAAAGCAAGCTAAAGTCTGTTGGTCAGAAGGGGAATGGTGGCAGCGGTGTTTGCACCCAGATTGTTGGTACCCCTGCTGGGCTACTGAGAAGTGCCCCCCCCAGCCTGGGTAAAACACGGCCATTAAGAGTTCACCAATGTTTGTTATCCAGTGTCTAAAACGGTTGTTAATGTTAAACTGGAGGAGAAAGGAAGAAAACAGGCTGGACTCGATTTCCATCAGGCTAGGATGGTTTGTTGACGTACCGCAGTGAGGCTTGGAGACTGTGCAGAAGTTGGATTTTTATGGGGTCGGAGCAAGGAGGCAGAGGTTAATGGAAAAGCCCTTAGGCCTAGGGAGCTGGGGGGCTTTACGCTGGGGCCCAGGATGGCCTGTTTACAGCCAGGCCGGGGGGGGGGGCTGCCCTGCCTGTGTCAGGCAGTCTGCGGTCTTTGGAGGCTCACCTGATGTCTGTGTGCACCAGCCGGGCGCTGGTGGCTCACGCCTGCAATCCGAGCTACTCAGGAGGCTGAGATCTGAGGATCAGGGTTCAAAGCGAGCCCCCCCCCCCCGCAGGAAAGTCCCTGAGATCTAATCTCTAACCGCCTTGAGCTGAAGAGCGCAGGGACAGCGCCCAGGCCCAGAGTTCAAGCCCCACCACCGACCAAAGAAACAAAACAAAACAACAGTATTGAACGGTGTTTTACTGTCAACCAAATAACCTTGGGGTAGAGTTAGGCCATGGGCTCCTGAGGAAGCGGCTTCCAAGTGTGTGTGTGGCGGGGGAAGGAGGGGGAGCCAGGCCCTGGGACAGATCCGCTCTCAGGGAGTGGGGGAGGGGGGAACCCCAGGACTGGATCCACTCAGGGAGTGAGGGGGGGACCCCGGGACTGGGTCCACTCAGGGAGTGAGGGGGGTAACTCCGGGATCGCTCTCGGGGAGTGACGGGGGAGGGGACCCCGGGGCTGGATCAGCTCTCCGGGGGGGGGGGGGGGGGAGTGATGGGGGCCCGGGACTGGGCCGGCTCTGGATCCGCTCTCGGGGAGTGACGGGAGGGAGACCCCGGGACTGGATCCGCTCTGGATTCACTCTCGGGGAGTGACAGGGGGTGGGACCCCGGGACTGGATCCGCTCTCCGGGAGTGACGGGGGGGGTGCGCAGACCCCCGGGAGGGAGGCGCAGGAACAGAAGCCGTCCCGAGCACCCGGGTGAAGGGCGTGAGACCACCGGGGACTCCGGGGCCGCCGCGCTGCCTCCGCTTAGGTTCTCCGGGAGTCAAGCTTGCTCGGAACGACTTGGTTTCCGTCTTCCCCGGGACTGAGAGCGGGCTGCACAGGCGGCCACGCGTGGCCGGGCCCGGCGCGCGCCGA
>NW_012267243.1:11894803-11919301 GCF_000151885.1 Dipodomys ordii | reverse complement strand
GGTAGAGTGCCTTCTTAGCATGGGTACAATTCAGTAGTTGTGGGCCTATAAGGAGAAAAGAGGATTTTGACTGTTAGAGGTGATTGATATGCAAATTACCCTGATCTGACTATTACACAACATTTACATGGATCAAAATGTCACATTGGACCCCATAAATTTGAGGTTACTTACGGCAATCAAAAAGGAAAAAGTAGCCGGGCCCCGGTGGCTCACACCTGTAATCCTAGCTACTCAGGAGACTAGAGTTCAAGCCCCAAGACTGAACAAAAAAAAAGGGGGGGGGAGTGGGGAAAAAAAAGGAAAAAGTGAGACCAGAAACGGTGGCTTGTGTCTAATCCTAGCTACTTAGGAGGCAGAGATTGGAGAATCAAGGTATGAAGCTAGCCCTGGGAAAAGTAGGGACCCTATTTGAAAAGTAGCTAAAGCAAAAGAGATGTGGCTCAAGTAGTTTAGAGCACCAGCCTAGTAAACACATGGCCATGAGTTCAATCCCCAGTACCACCAAAAAACAATACTGTCCATATAAATGTCCTAGGAAATTGCTGCCGGAATTTTATTTTTCAGTCACTTTGCAGCTGTTTTTTTTTTTTTTTTTAATCAGTTGACTTGCCTAAATTAATGCTGTGAAATTTCAACCTTATTATAGTTTGTTTTTGAGACAGGGTCTGGTTATGAAGCCTAGGGTGGCTCTAAACTTCTCATCTTCCTGCTTTGGCCTCCCGCATGCTGGGATTACAGGCATGCACTATATCTGACAACATTTTTTTTAGTAGTCCATGTAGGCGGAATTAATGTGTTCTGACTGTTTTCTTTTACTTGCAGAAAACACTCGTGGGAGACAACACTGTAAGGACCTTCCAGAGCACTGCTACAGCATGTATGCCTGTATCACATTATCGGACTGTTAAAAGTGTGGATTCAAGTGAAGAGAGTTTTTCTGATTCCGATGAAGATAGCTCTCTCTGGAAACGCAAGCGACAGAAATGTCTGAACCTGCCACCAAAACCAGAGCCTTTTCAGTTTGACCAGAGCAGTCAGAAGCCAGCTGTTGCTGGAGGAAAGAAGATAAACAACATCTGGGGAGCTGTGCTTCAGGAACAGAGTCAAGATGCAGTGGCCTGTGAACTTGGTATCTTGGGGATGGAAGGCAGTATTGACAAGAGCAGGCAATCGGAGACCTACAATTATTTGCTTGCTAAGAAACTTAGGAGAGAATCTCAGGAGTGTACAAAAGATTTAGACAAAGAGCTAGATGAGTATATGCACAGTGGCAAAAAACCTGAGTTGAGGGAAGAAGAAAATGGGCAGAGTCATCTCAAACGGAAGCGACCTGCCAGAGACAGACTTGGCTCCAGACTGGAAATGGACTACAAAGGCCGATATGAGATCTCAGAAGATGATACTCAGGAGAAAGTGGCTGATGAAATTGCCTTCAGGTAAACATTTAAATTTACCTTACAGGGGCTGGGAAGGTGGCTCAGTGGTAGAGTGCTTGCCTTGCATGCCTGAGGTCCTGGGTTTGATTCCTCAGCACCACATAAGCAGAAAAAGCTGGAAGTAGATCGGTGGCTCAAGTGGTAGAATGCTAGCCTTGAGCTGAATTGCTCAGGGACAGTGCCCAGGCCTAGAGTTCAGGCCCCACGACTGACAAAAAAAAAAATATCTTACAAATGAGGACTTGGCCAAATGCTCTCTATTTACAGGAAGAAAATAAGTACTAAATATATATGACTCTTTTTGAGGGTTTTGGGTTGGTTTTTGTTTTTTTCTCCCCCCCTTGGATTTAAACACAGTACCTCAAGCTTGCTAAAGCAAATTTATCTTTTGAGCCACACCTCCAGCCCTTTTCTGTTTTTTGTTTTTGTTTTTTACTTTGGGTTTGTTTGATGGTGTGAATACATTTGAGTTTTCTTAAATTTGGACAGTCCTGATCTGACAAAATAATGGTTTTTTAACTTTCAAGCAATTTTCTCTGTATTTAGTGTCATGCTGCTTTGAAGGTAAAACATACCTTTTAAACTTGGGTTTTTGGTAGTATTTTAGGATTTGTGACTTTCAAAGAGGTTTTTTGAGAGCCAGGCACTACTGGCTCATGACTGTGATCCTAACTAATAATATGAAGTTGCTGTTACCTGGGAAAACTAATACTATGCATCTCAGTTTTCTCATTTGTAAACTGGGACAAAAAGTCCTCTTATATGGGAAAAAAAAAGTAGATTAAATTAGATTTTGTAAGCAGGGTGCTAGTAAATCAAGACCTGTAATCATAGCTACTCAGGAGCCTGAGATCTGAGGATCACAGATCAAAGCCAGCTCAGGCAGGAAATTCTTTGAGTCTCCTATCTCACAGATCAAAGCCAGCTCAGGCAGGAAATTCTTTGAGTCTCCTATCTCACAGATCAAAGCCAGCTCAGGCAGGAAATTCTTTGAGTCTCCTATCTCCAGTTAACTATGAAATGGAGCTGTGGCTCAAAGTGGTAGAGTGCTAGCTTTTAGCACAAGAGCTCAGGGAGAGCACCCAGGCCCTGAATTCAAGCTCCAGAACAGGCAAAGATACTAATTAAACTTCATTGGGGTATATTTTACATGGGATATTATCTCATTTTTAGTAGGTTTATTTTTTTGGAGGTACTAGGGTTTGAACTCAGTGATTCACTTACTGAACAATAGCACTCCACCTCCACCCCACCCACAGCCAAGCTGCCAGTGTGAGTGCGGATTCTTTTGCACTGGGTTTACCAGGGTGTACCACTGCCATCATAGATCCCTCCCATCCACGGGTCCATCTTCAGTTAATCTGTGTTCTGATTCCTGGGCAGTTTTTCTGCTTTCTGTGTGAGTTGCCTTTTGTGGACAAATAGAATCGTATATATGGTGTGTGCTTTTGCGCCTAGCTTTCTCATTTAGTAAAGATTTTGAAAGTGGCTCATGTTGTAGCCGGAAGCAGTAACTACTCCATATTGTGTATGTGGCTGTGCTTGCAGATCTTTGAACGTGCATTTTCATTCCTTTGGGGTAAATAAGGAACCGAATTGCTTGATGGGTGACTAATTTGTGTGTGTGTCATAAGTTCAAATTTTTATTAACTTGTTATTGAAAACAAATATAGATAAGAGAGGAAATAAAGTATTTATTTTTCCTTCAAGCGTATCCCCACATTAGTACTGGATTTTTTAAAAATACAAAGTGTGGAATCTGAATTCTGAAAAGGAAGTTGGAGTTTAGAAACCAAAGCATTGGAGTTGGGAAGGTGGCCCAATGGTAGAGTGCTTGCCTTGCATGCATGAGGCCCTGGGTTCGATTCCTCACAACCACATAAGCAGAAAAAGCCAGAAGTGGAGCTGTGGCTCAAGTGGTAGAGCACTAGCCTTGAGATGAAGTGCTGAGGGACAGCTCCCAGGCCCAGAGTTCAGGCCCCATGGCCGACAAAAAAAGAAAAAAAAAAAGAAACTAAAGCATTCGCCTAACTAGAGAGAAAGGGATAGTTAAAATCAGAGCTAAAGCTAAATCTCTTTTGTTCATTTGTGCTAGTCCTGGGGCTTAAACTCAGCCTGGGTGCTATCCCTGGGCTTTTCTTTTTTTTCTTTTTTTTGGCCATTACTGGGGCTTGAGATCAGGGCCTGGGCACTGTCCCTGAGCTTCTTTTGCTCACGGCTAGCACTCCAATACTTGAGCCACAGCGCCACTGCCAGCTTTTTCTGGTTATGTGATACTGAGGAATGGAACCCAGGGCTTCATGAATGCCAGGCAAGCATTCTACCACTGAGCCACAACCCAGCCCTATCCCTATGCTCTTTGTGCTTGAGGCTAGCGCTCCACCACTTCAGCCACTTCTGTCTTTTTTCTGGTAGTTAATTGGAGATAAGAATCTTGTATTTTCTCTGATAGTTAATTGGAGATAAGAATCTTGTATTTTTTGCCTGAGCTGGCTTTGAACTGTGATCCTCAGATCTCAGTCTCCTAAGTAGGATTGTAGGTGTGAGCCTCTGGTGTCTGGCCTGAAGCTAACTGCAAGCTCTAGTTTGTTCCTCAGTGTTTCCACAGCAGCTCACACACTGTCTCCCCTGCAGTAAACAAAGGGCAACCGATCTGATTGGAGTGTGGCCACAGTTCCTTAGAAGAGTTACTTATGATTAGAAGAGCTACCTGTATTTTTAGGCTCAATGGGAAAATGGAAAGAAATGTCTGATTCATGATGTTGAAAAAACTGACATAATGCAAAGGTTCTTAGGATCATGCTTATTGTAATTGCAATAGTAAATAATTGCCATAATCTGTAAATAATTGCCATTTCATTTTTTTGTTTGGGACAAGATCTTTTCTTTGAAGAGAAGATCTATCCAGACATCTGGAATTAGGAGGGTGATTAGAAGCACAGTGTATGGTTAGTACTTGTCTTGGCAGGGAGTCAATTCTCTTTTATCATTTGCATTTGCTTTTCTTCACCACGTGGTGAGGTGTATCTTCCCTTTGAAATCTGCCACAATGAGCAAGGCCAGTGAGAAATCGAGTGTGAGACTTGAGGTGAACCCTTGGGGTCACAGTCTCCTGCTCATGAGTAAGTCGGTTCCTTCATCAACTATAAGAAATAATTTTTTATTTGTTCTTTTAATCAGGTTGCAGGAACCAAAGAAGGATCTGATAGCCCGAGTAGTGAGGATAATTGGGAACAAAAAGGCAATTGAGCTTCTGATGGAAACTGCTGAAGTGGAACAGAATGGGGGTCTTTTCATAATGGTAAGACTTTTCACAGTTTCTGTTGTTCATTATATAGCTGCTTTTTGTTTGGTTGGTTGGTTGATTTTGTTTTTGTTCAGTCTGTGGGCCTTGAGTTCAGGGCCTAGGCGCTGTCCTTGAGCTTTTTTTTGCTCAAGGTTAGCGCTCTACTACTTTGAGCCATAGTTCCACTTCCAGTGTTTAGGTAATTAGTTGGAGATAACAGTCTCACAAACTTTCCTGCCTAGGCTGGCTTTGAATTTTCTGATTTTTAAAAAATTCAGTTGTTTGAATATTAACGTAGTTGAGAGCGGAGTACCAGGGACTGTAGGGAGCTGGAGAGAGATTTATTAACACATGCACACACGTGCACGCACAGTTGGTCTTAATTGTTTCTTGACTATATTTGAAAGTTGGTAAGACATGTAATGTCGTCAGTATTAGTTGTGTTTTCAGTCATTCCCAGACATGCAGACTAGAGTCAGTCATCTAGTATACAAATTTCAACTACAGCTGAACAAAACAGCATTACCTTTTGTAGACAAGTGTCTTTTCAAGCAGGTTTTGTGTGTGTGTACTTGTTTTTTTGTGTGTGTACGTGTTTTTTTGGTAAACTGAATGAGTTTATTTGAAAGTGAAAGTGAAACTGTGAAAGAAAGTAGTAAGCTTCTCCATCTGGAGAGGGGCCCCAAAGAAGAGTCCTCAAGACAATTTCTTTAGTGCTATGATTTTTTTTGGGGGGGGGAGGGTCTGGTCATGGGGCTTGAACTCTGGGCCTGGGTGCTGTCCTTTAGCTCTTCAGCTCAAGGCTAGTGCTCTACCACTTGAGCTACAGTGCCACTTCCAGCTTTTTTTTTCTGTTTATGTGGTGCTGAGGAATCGAACCCAGGGCCTCAGGCATGCAAGGCAAGCGCTTTACCACCGAGCCACCTTCCCAGCCCCATGGTTTTTGTTTTTGTTTTTTTTGACATGGGGCTTGAACTCTGGGCCTGGGCACTGTCCCTCAGCATTTCAGTTGAAGGCAAGCACTCTACCACTTGAGCCACAGCACCATTTAGGATATTCTGGAGGTTAATTAGATGTCAAACAGATGTTCCTGAAGGGCTGGCTTTCAACCTCTATCCTCAGATCTCAGCCTCCTGAGGAGCTAGGATTACAGGCGTGAGCCACTGGTGCCTGGCAACTTTTCATATTTTCATGCTTTATTTTTCTGGTAATTTAATGCTTAAATTGGCCCCTATTGATAGTACTGAAGTGCTAACTAGTGTTTCTCAATACAGGAAAGGATGATTAGCATATGTTATTTGAGTTTTAAGAAAATACTATTTGAGTTACTACTATTTTGTAGCCTAAATTCTCTGGTGTGTTTTAAGAGTCAGACTCAGGACTGGGCTGCAGGTCTGTCATTTTTTCCTATTTCCTCAGTTGTGTCTGCCAGAAGATGCTTTGGCTGTTTGTAGGAGGATTCTATGGAGTTGGAGGGCTGGAGATATGTAGCTCAGTACTAGAGCTACACCCAGTGTGGCAAGGCCCTGGGTTCAATTCCCAGCACAGCAAAAAATAAAAGGAATGTGTAGTTTGATATTTCTGTTTCTTTTGTAGAATGGTAGTAGAAGAAGAACACCGGGCGGAGTTTTTCTAAATCTCCTGAAAAACACTCCTAGTATCAGTGAAGAACAAATTAAGGTAATGCTGATGTTCTTGGCCTTTAAGATGCATGGCAGTCTGACCTCCACTCAGCCTGTAGGTCATGCTCTGCTGCCTTGCATGGACCTGGCCTGTCATGGTGTCAGTTCAAGTAGCCATCATTTTCTTCCCTTTCAGATCATCTTGGTCTGCTGGCACCTAATTATTTTTTCTATCCTAAATTTTTTTTTTGTTAGTGAACATTTCTAAACAACAAAACAGAAGAATAAGATGACCAAATACCTAGATGCTTAGCAATGGTTACTATTTTGGCATTCTACCTTTTCACTCCAACCAGAATCCATTCATTAGTTGGCTCCCTTTTTTTGGGGGGGGGGTCAGTCATGGGGCTTGAACTCAGCCTTGACGCTGTCCCTCAGGCTCAAGGCTAATGCTCTACCACTTGAGCCTCAACTCCACTTCTGGTTTTCTGGTGGTTAACTGGCAATAAGAATCTCAAGGACGTTCCTGCCTGGGCTGGCTTTGAACCATGATCCTCAGCTCTCAGGCTCCTGAGGATTACAGGCGTGAGTCACCAGTGCCTGGCTCTCATTACTTTTTTTGGAGGGGGTGCAGGGGGAGGGTCCGGTCATGGAGCCTGAACTCTGGGCCTGGGCGCTGTCCCTCAGCTCTTCATCTCAAGGCTAGCACTCTACCACTTGAGCCACAGTGCTACTTCCGGCTTTTTTTCTTTTTGCTTATGTGGTGCTGAGGAATCGAACCCAGGGCCTCATGTATGCAAGGCAAGCGCTCTACCACTGAGCCACTTCCCAGCCCCTCCCATTACTTTTTAAACCAACATTTTTCACTGGTCATTTACACCTTTCAAAGAATTCAAGGTGATTTTTTACAGCGTTTGATTATCTTGTTACTGAGATTATCTGCTCCTGTCTTAATTCCAACTGTTCCTTTATCTTCTATATTTCTTAACTGCAAGATAGTCTTAAAATCATTCTGGGATATAGGGAATATATTTACATATCTAAAGTTAGTGTGTTTTACTTTTTCCTTTGCCTTTTTTTTTAAGCTAAGTAGCCAGGCTGGCATCAAGTGTATTCTCCTTTTGCCATAGCCTGCCAGTACTGGGGTTATATGCACGTGACCACCATGCCCAGCTGTTTAATCTGTTCATCAGGGAAGAGGCTTTGCATCTAAACTTTTGACAGGTTTGGAATCAGGCCTGTTGGACAGGAAAGATGCAGTGCCCTGAACACAACTGCTCTACAGGGTGACTGCACACTCTTCTTGGGATGTCAGCACACTAAATGCTCACAATAATGTGTGTTACAGTCACTGGCTCTAATGCTGGGGGACAGCTTAAAGCCATCGACCTTGAACTGGTGCTTCATGTGAGTACCGAAGTGTCCTTGGGAATGGCTTTTCCCTAAAATCTGAATGTTCATTTTTGTGGCCTCTCTTTTTTTTTAATCTATAATTGAAAATCCTGCAGAAATGTGACTTAAATGATACATCTAAAATTTTACTTAGTAATTGTTTGCTCTCCTCGTAGGAATAATTACTTTGATAACATGATTTATAGCAGTATATGTTCCCATAAAGACACATGTTGGGTAATAGAGAGAGATGACTTCCATGTTCATTTCCTTCCTCCAGTGTAATGCGTGGAGAAGTGTGTAGTTGGAAGAGACATTCTTCTTGGGGTTTTATTTGATATTCAGGTGCCTCTTGCAGAAACATACATGCATTGTTAGTATGATACGATAAAAAATCTCTAAAATTTGCTTTGCAATTGTTAAGATCTGAGTTTTAATCTTTATTTGACCATGAGCAAATCAATTTTACTCAACTACAATTTTTTCACCTATGAAACTCTGAACGTTTTCTTGGTTATTCTGTTTGGATTTCTCTTTAGATTGCAGACCTGCTTTTCCTTATTTGCACCGTCGGTGACTCCACTTAGCAAGGCTCCCACATCGCTGCTTTCTAGTTTTCCTTGTTTATATATTTAGTGGGAACTAAATATATAGTGCTGCTAGAATAAGTCTCACCCTCTGGTGGTTATGCTCCTCAGGACATGGGTAGCAACTGAAGATGGTTGAGGCTGTGGTAGGTAGAAGTACAAATCAGGTTGCTGCTAAAAGTCTAGCAGTACACAGTAGACATCCCCCTACCTCTCCTGCCGCCCTCCCCTCCCCCCACAGCCTGCAGCGTCACTCAGGGAGGCTGGAGCTAGCTCAGTGGCATGCTGCCATTTCTCTCTAGCACCCTAGTATGTTCTAGGTTCAATTCTATGCCAGAATGAAAGGTTTTACCATGCACATTTCTCATCTTGTGTGTCCTAAGCTGGTTATTCTACGCCATGAAGACAGGTCTTACCACACACAATTCTCACCTTATCTGAAGTCATTTTTTTGTTCTTTTGAGACCCTCTGTTCGTCCAGGCTGGCCTCAAGCTCACTGTCCCATGCTGGGATTACAGGCCATACCGCCATACCCCACTTTCATTTTTTTTTTTTTAGAAGGAAGTGTACATTATACTTGTCACATGGCTTTTGTTATTCACACACTTCAAGCATGGCTTAGTTTCCCAGCATGGACAGTAGATTTCAACCCTGCACAACCTGATTTTCCTGCTGTGCCTTTGTATTCGGGCACTTTTAAACCGTAGAGATGCTGTGTTATGTAGAATGCAAGTGAACTTGAGCCCTGGCTTACAGAAGCTACTCCTACTTTATTATCAGCTTGGCCTGTGTGGAATGATGGGCCTGCTAATACTCATTATTATTATGATGATGAGAAATGGAGACAACAGAGACGGGCCTTCCTACAATGAGCTTTCCATAAACGATAGCTTCTTTTGTTTGTTTTTTGGTTCTAACTAAAGCTGCTTTTATTACAGGACATTTTCTACATTGAAAATCAAAAGGAATATGAAAATAAAAAAGCTGCTAGGAAGAGGAGAACACAACTATTGGGGAAGAAAATGAAACAGGCCATCAAAAGTCTGAATTTCCAAGAGGAGGACGACACGTCACGGGAAACCTTCGCCAGCGACACCAACGAGGCGCTGGCCTCGCTGGGCGAGCCGCAGGAAGGCCGCGGGGACGCCAGGCTGGGCGCAGACGAGGCCTTCGAGGTGGACCACTCTCACGACCTGGACATATTTTAAGTGCATCGTGGACATTTTCTACACAGTGTAGTCAACGTTTCTGCTGTCTGATTTACTTTGTACTGACAGACATGAGAATCTGGAGGAGAGAGCTGTTTCTTGCTGTTAGTAAGTGTTAATATTAAGTGGGCAAAGGAGTGTGACAAAGTGAAGCATTGGAGATGCTTGTGTCTGACACAGCACCGGAAAGTGTGCAGCACAGTATTTAACCTCTCCGTCGGCTGCATGTGCTGATGTGAATTATGACTATTACCAGCTGATACTTTGTTCTGACCTGGTCATGATAACATGCTATTCCAAACTTCTATTAGGTTCTGTTTCTGATTTGTCTTTGTGCTGAATTATGCTGTGGTTTCAGAACATTCCATTAGAGCCTGAGGGAACACTGAATTGTTACAAATACGTAACTAACATATTCATGTTACTATCTTCTCTGTTACTAAGAACTTGGTCCTTTGGAGTTTGGTTTGTTTGTTTAGACATAGGATCTCACTGTATATTTCAGGCTGGCCTCACACTGAATCCTCAGCCTCCTGGGTGTTGGGATTATAGGTGGAGACCACACACCCCCACCCACCCCCAGATGGTTTTAGGCAATTCTAAGGACCAGGACCTAGAACAAGCTTCTGTTGTCTGTCCTTTCCTTTTGTTTGTTTCTCCACAGAAACTTTCAAAGTCAGAAGCTTTCAAAAGAAAGCTTTTTGAATTGTACTTAAAACTCTGTGACCCACATCTGTGTTATTATCATGGACATTTCAAATTCCCAGTGATGGCCTGCCTAAGATTTGTTTTACCTTATGTTAAGGAAGCTAGGTATTTATGTCACATCTGCATGAAGTTTCAAATTGCTCATTTTTGTTAAAGAAAAAAAACCAGTAAATATGTTTCTAGGGTTAACTAGTTTAAAGAGTAAATCAACAGAAATGTACTCATGAAACAAAAATTTGTATATTAAAAAATATGATTCATCACTTATAAAATGGTCTTTACAATGTATTTGAAGTCTTTTAGTAGTTCTTAAAAGTGTATTATTGGAACTTGGATCTCAGAAGGAAATGGTTATTAGTTGCTTTTTATTTATAAATTACGCAAAAATAAATTTTGTTTTTGGCAGTCCTTAATGAGCTTTATGCATCTCTCATCGGTGCTATTACCGAGCAAGGTCACATGCGTGTTAAGTGTGTGCTTTTACCACTGAGCTTTCCACGCACTAACTTTTTTGTGTGTATACCAAGGTTTAAACCCAGGGCCTTGCACTTGCTAGGCCTACACTTTACCTCGTGAGCCATGCCCCCAGCTTTCCTTGCTTTCATTATTTTTCAAATAGGGTCTCACATTCTGCCCCAGCCAGCTGGCAGTGAGATCCTCCTGTTCACAGTTTGCGTGAAGTCGGAAGGCGAGAGTGTGCTGCTGCTGCACCCAGCTTGTGGGTGAGATGGAGTGAGGCTTCAGACTTCTTGCTTGGGCTGGCCTCCAACTGCGAGCCTTGTATTCTGCACCCTAAGTAGCTGCAGTTTTAGGCATAAACTTGTCAGCACTCAGCTCATTTTATTTCATAATTTCATTTTTTCATAAAATTGATAGGATTAGAAGAAGAAAAATATTTCAAGTAAATCACTGAATATTGACCCTGAGGTAGTGCCGCAGCCCTGTGAGGTGCTTTTAAAGATGCACAATACAACATTAGCAAAGAGAACAGACATGCCGCACATTTAAAGCCATATACTAGTACAAATGCTTTTTCTATTGAAAATTGTTTAAAGACATTAGCGCTGGGGATAATTGACTGCACTGAGCCTCAACCCAGTTCTTTGCATTTGAAACTAGAGAGTTTTAGTTTGGTTCCTGCTACTCTCACAGAAGCCAATACTCGTTAGACTTTTCTCTATTGTTCTTCCTCTATTGATTCTTCTTCAAAAAAGATTCCTCCTCAAGCCATGTGCTGGTGGCTCATCAGTAAGCCTAATCTCTTGGGAGGCTAAAACCTGGAGGATAATGAGTTGAAACCTGACTGGGCAAAGATGCCCCCAATACCATTACCAATTCACCAGCAAAGTTCCAAACTGGATACATAGATCAGGTATAGTGCTAGCTGTGAAAGAAAGTCAAGCAAGGGTGCGAGGCTCTGAGTTCAAGTTTAAAAAAATTAAAAATTCAAACCTTCCTCTTCAAACTTCTTTGGCTACCCAAATCAAGACAGTTCCTGCATTGTTCCCAGATCTGTATTTAATACAACTACAAACCATCATGTCTTGGAGTAGTTCTTCCTGCTCATCCTAACATTTTTCCTGCTTGATGGCTAGTTGCTTTTATACTCTGACATCCACCTCTCATAGTAATAGGAGTATTGCTCCATACTTTGCTTTGTTAAAATGAGTTCGGGTTGCACTGGCTGGCTCATACCTGTAATCTTAGCTCCTTGAGAGGCAGAGATTAGAGGATCTTAGTTTGAGGCCAGGCTAACTAAAACTTCAAAGAGACTCCATCTCATTCAATTACTGGTGGTGGTACAAACCTGTAGCTTGACATAGGAGAAGCGTCATGGCTGGATGCCTGTCCAGCATCCCCAGCAACACGGGGAACAAGAATAGGAGGATCCCAACCCAGGCTTGTCAGGGCATAAAGGAGAGCCTAGCTTGAAAATAATCGAGGCAAAAAGGGAGCTAGGAGTGAGGCTCAAATGGTAGAATGCCTGCCTCGCAAGCAGTCACTGAGTTCAGTCCTCACTTGGTCCTGGCTTAGACAGCACGTATATAGAAGTGAGAGCACAAATGGTTTATCAAGCATTGTGTGCAGAGTCTGCAGAGGAAAATCAGACCAGCAAACAATAGAAGGCATGTATAAAGAGAATATCAAGTGCATAAAAAGAATATAAAGAACTGGGTGCCGGGGGCTCACAACTGTAATCCTAGCTACTCTGGAGGCTGAGATCAGAGGATTGCGATTCAAAGCCAGCCAGGACAGGAAAGTCCATGAGACTCTTATCTCCAATAAACCACTCAAAAACCAGAAATGGCGCTGTGGCTCAAGTGGTAGAGTGCTCACCTTGAGCTGAAGAGTGCAGGGACAGCGCCCAAGGCCAGAGTTCAAGCCCCATGACCGACAAAAAAAAAGAATACTTGTGAATATTTAGTCCCTTATTTTTGCATGGATGTCATTTGCAATATGTCTGCAAGTATTCCCACTTTTAGATTGTTCATTATATTTTGTTTTTCAAGAAGAGGAATACTTTTGTTAGTACTGGTACCGGAACTTGAAATCAGGGCTTGGATGCTATTTCTTTTCCCACTCTACCACATAAGCCACAGCTCTACTTCTGGCTTTTTGCTGTCAAGTGGATTTGAGTCTCACAGATCTTACTGCTTTGAACCACAGTCTTAAATCTCAACCTCCTGGGTATGTAGGATTACAGGTGTGAGCCATCAGGCAGATTTTTTTTTTTTTTTTTTTGAGGGAGGAGTCCGTCATGGGGCTTGAACTCAGGGCCTGGGTGCTGTCCCTGAGCTCTTTTTGCTCAAGGATAGCATTTTATCACTTTGAGCCACAGCACCATTTCTGGCTTTTGAATGATTAATTGGAGATAAGAGGCTCACAGACTTTCCTGCCTGGGCTGACTTCAAACCATGATTCTCAGCTCTCAGCCTCCTGAGTATCTAGGATTACAGGCATGAGCCCACTGTCACCAAGCTCCAAGCAGATTTTTAAGATGCCACCAAACTGAAACTGTGTGCCAACCCTCAGCTTCTAAGGTAGCTAAGGGCTGTTATGAAGTCACACGCATTATTATTACATCAGTGGCAGCAGCTCATCACAACTAGAGTCCCGGGAGGGAGATTCCAGAAGAGAAATGGATTCGGGAAGAGACACCAGTCCTACCTTACCCAAACTAGCCAACGATTACCCAGATGAGAGCTCATCTAAACCCCCTCATAAGTGAGCACTGAAGTGTTCTGGGTCTTTGGTTTTCAGTGACGGGGGTGGAGCCCAGGGTTTCATGCCATGCTTGTGCTTGTTTTACTGGAGTTTTCAAATTTTCTTTTTCTCCTGCTTTTTTGCCCATGGCTAGCCTCAGGGCACAGCTGTCCTCCCTAGTATCCAGGGTGACAGACACATTTCACCACGCTCAGCTTGGGGGCTAACATTTTCCCCTACTAGCCTTTAACCCAGATCCTCCTGATTTTCACCTTCCCCAGAGCTGAGATGAAAAGCATCTGACCCCCCCCTTCCCTTCCTTCTCCTCCCCTCCTCTTACCTCCTCCCCTACCTTCCTTTCTCCTACCTTACTCTACCCTATCCTTTTTCTGTAAGTAGCCAAGTATTTCCTTAAGTATTTCCCCTTAAAGCCAGGTTACGGGGAATTGTGGGTGTTCGGCGTATGGACACTGCTGGACGGGATCTTGGTGGTTGGTGGTGAGGGTGGGCTGAAAGGGTCGATTGCTTGCATCGTGTCCCTGACTCAGGAGGCTGAGAACTGAGGATTGTGATTTGAAGCCAGCCAGAGCAGGAAAGTTCTGAAGACCCTTCTCTCCAATTAACCACCAAGACACTAGAACACTAGGAGGTATGGCTCAAGTGGTAGAGTCCAGTTTTGAGCAAAAAAGAAAAAAGCTAAAGAAAAGTGGCTAGGCTCTAAGTTCAAGCCCCACTACTGACGGGGAAGGGAGAGGGGGAGAAAATGATAATAAAACAACTCATTTTGTTGGTGGTGGTCGTGGACTTGAACTCAGGACCTGGGCACTGTCCCTGACCTTTTTTACTCAAGGCTAATGATCTACCACATTGAGCCACAGCTCCACTTCTGATTTTCTGATGGTTAATTAGAAATGAGTCTCATAGACTTGACTGCCCAGGCCAGCTTTGAACCTTGATCCTCAGATCTCAGCCTCCTGAGTAGCTAGGATGACAGCCGTAGGCCACCAGTGCCCAGAGATAAAACAACCGTTAACTGCAGTCTTCTCTTCTTGCTTTCCATCTTCAGGTTGGGTGATATGCATTTGCCTCGGTTTTCACTGAAGCAAGGAATGATCCCAACACGTTACGTTATGCCTTGGAAAGAATGTATGAAATTCAGGCGTGTGAATGTGAAGGTACTCCCTCATAAACATACATAGTTTTAAAACGTATACTATTGAATATAACCTCTGGTTAGACAGACTTAAGCAGACCAAAACTATTTCACCAAGCTCTGAGTTCAAATCCAGTACCACAAAAAGCACCTATTTTTTGCAGGTTAAAAACAGGAGAATTCGGGGCTGGGAAGGTGGCTCAGTGGTAGAGCACTTGCCTTGCATGCCTGAGGCCCTGAGTTCGATTCCTCAGTACCACATAAACAAAAAGAAAAAAGCCGGAAGTGACGCTGTGGCTCAGGTTGTAGAGCGCTAGCCTTGAGCTGAAGAGCTGAGGGACAGCACCCAGGCCCCATGACCGGACCCCAAAAAAAAAAAAAGGAGAATTCAAATAACCAAAGCCAAAATCTAAAATAGGTACACCAAGTAACTTCAAAGCCAGCCAGTTTGCTCGCTTGTAATATAAGGATGCTCAGCAGAAGCCTGCACCAGTGGCCTATGCATATAATCCCAGCCTCTCAGGGAGGATGAGGTCTGAAGGCTGAGATTTGAAGTCAGTACGAGCAAGAAAATCAATAAGGTTATTATTTATTTATTTTTTTGTCAGTTGTGGGGCCTGAACTCTGGGCCTGAGCGCTGTCCCTCAGCTCTTCAGCTCAAGGCGAGCGCTCTACCGCTTGAGCTACAGTGCCACTTCCAGTTTTCTAGTGGTTTATTGGAGGTAAGAATCTCACAGACTTTCCTGCCGGGGCTGGCTTTGAACCATGATCCTCAGATCTCAGCCTCCTGAGTAGCTAGGATTATAGGCCTGAGCCACCTGCGCCCAGCTTCAATAAGGTTCTTATTTCCAATTCATCACTTAAAAAAAAAAAGGAAGCAAAATGTGTCTCAGTATTAGAGTTCCAGCCTTGAACACACACACACACACACACACACACACACACACACACACACACACAAACAGACAAGTGCCCAAGCCCTCAATTCAAGCTCCAATTCAGGCAGGCGCATGTGTACAAGCTTAGCAGTGCAGGTGCATTGCTGTCAAAGCTAGAATTCAGATAACATAGTTTCAGGTTTGTGTTCCGTGCCCAGGTAATACCCAGGGCACACAAGGAGCAGCTAGGTTTCCAGCTCCAAGCCACTCATCAGCCAGTCCTTGTAAGACCTTTGCAAATTCAGATTGATCATTTACAGGTGAAACACCAAGTTGTTGTTGTTGTTTAATGCCAGTATTAGGGCTTGAACTCAGAGCCTCACATTCTCACTCGGCATTTCAACTGAAAGCTGACTTTCTACCACTTGAGCCACACCTCCACTTCCACTTTTTTGGTTTTAACTATTTCAGTTGTTTTTTTTTCTTTTTCATGGTTTTTTTTGTTGTTATCAAGGTGATGTACAGAGGAATTACAGTACATAAGTCTGGTAATGACATCCTTGTTTTTCCCTCCTCCTCCTCCTTTGGGTCCGTTCGTGGGGCCTGAACTCTGGGCTTGGATGATGTACCTCAGCTCTCTACTTGAGCCACAGAGCCACTTCCGGCTTTTTTTTTTTCTTTGAGCTTATGTGGTGCTGAGGAATCGAACCCAGGGCCTCAGGCATGCAAGGCAAGTGCTCTACCACTGAGCCACCTTCCCAGCCCACCTCCTCCTCCTCCTCCTCCTCCTCCTTCTTGGTAATACTTGGGTTCACACTCAGGGCCTTGGGCCTGTTACACAGGTGCTCTACCCCTCAAGCCAACTACCCAGTCATCGATCTTACTCTTTAGAGCTGTAAGCAGTATTGTCGTTCACAGCTCTCTTTATTCTTGTCATTTAGTTTTTGTGTTTTCAGTGCTGGTGCTGCAGCTTGAACTTGGGACCTGGGTGCTGTTCCTAAGCTTTTTCACTTAGGGTGCTCTACCACTTAAACCACAACTCCACTTCTGGCTTTTTGGTGGCCAAGGAGATAAGGGTCTCACAGATTTTGCTGCCAGGCTGGCTTCAAATCACAATCCTCAGATCTCAGCCTCCTAGTGCCTTGCTTACAATTTAGCTTACATTTCTCCAGCAATTTCAAATAATATGAATGAGTGGTGTAAGAAGCATTCTACGTTAGAATCTCCATGACGTTTAAGTGGAAAATTCCATGAAGTGAACATGGCTTCGCAAGTGCATTCTCGCTCTTCGTTGCTTTCTTCTCCTCACATCACCATTTTTCCTTGGCAGGGGAGGAGAACCTCCAGATAACATAAAAATGACAATCCAGCATGGCAGATATGGGGCTGAGCCCCCAGCCGGCCTACAATGCCATGAGCAGAAGTGAAACTGAGAAGTCCATACATACTCAAATCTCAAATAACTGTTACTTAGCAACTTCGTTGTTGTTGTTGTTGTTGGTCATGGGGCTTGAACTCAGGGCCTGGGCTCTCTGTCCCTGAGCTTTTGTGCTCCAGGCTAGCGCTCTATGACTTTGAGCCACAGCTCCACTTCCAGTTTTTGTTGTTGTTGGTGGTGGTGGTTGTGGGGCTTGAACTCTGGGCCTGGGTGCTGTCCCTGCACTCTTCAGCTCAAGGCGAGCGCTCTACCACTTGAGCCACAGCGCCACTTCTGGTTTTGGGTGGTTAATTGGAGATGTGTCTCATGGACTTTCCTGCCTGGGCTGGCTTTGAACTGTGATCCTATTATCTCAGCCTCCTGAGTAGCTAGGATTACGGGTGTGAGCCACTGGCACCCAGCTCCACTTCCGGTTTTTAAGTGGTTAATTGAGATAAGAAGCTCATAGACTTTCCTGCCCGGGCTGGCTTTGAACCATGATTCTCTAGATCTCCACTGAGTAGCTAGGATTACAGGTATGAGCCGCTAGCCCCCCGGCTATCAGCAACTATTTTAAGAACAGCAACATATGGGCTACCAATGAACAAACCTAGTCATTGGCAAACCTTTTAAATTCACATGTGGACCTTTTGGGTGTTTGGAGCTTTATTTTTGAGGCAAGATCTTGCTATATAATCCAGGCTGGACCCTTAACTCATGATCCTCCTCTCAGCCTCCTGTATAACTAGGATTCTCACTCTCATTCTCACTTAGCTGTTTTGCTCAGGGCTGGCACTCTACCACTTGAATCACAACTCTACTTGTAGCTTTTTGGTGGTTAATTGGAGAGAAGAGTCTCATGGACTTTCCTGCCCAAGCTGGCTTCAAACCACAATCCTCAGATCTCAGTTTCCTGAGTAGGATATAGGCATGAACCGTCAGCAAATAGCAAAATTTCTCATCTTTTACTGTAAAAAATTATTTTTGAAATGGGCTCCACTCCTCCTTCCCTTCCCAATTAACCGCCATCTGGGTATACATGTATGAGCGCGTGCACGCCCGTGTGTGTGTGTGTGTGTGTGTGTGTGTGTGTGTGTGTGTTGGTACCAGAGCTTGAACTCTTGCTTAGCTTTCTTTACTCAAAGCTAGTATTCTACTACTTGAACCATATTTCCAGTTTAGCTTTTCTGTTGGTTAATTGTAAGAATTTTACAGACTTTTCTGCACAGGCTGGCTTTGAACCATGATCTTCAGAGCTCAGCCTCCTGATTATAGGAGTAAGCCAGCAGCACCCCCTCCCCATCTTAATCTAACAGGAAAGTGTATCTGGTGTGATATTAACAGGAGGTTTGGGGCTTTCCTTGCAGCAGGCCAAGGCAAACGGGATTTACACCGGCTCATTAGAAGACACTCTGTTTTTGAACTGCAGTGAAAGGCTCTGCCACGGAGAAGACCGCAACATCGTCTTAAAGAAAGGCTCCTCAGAAATCAAGGTCACAGACATGCCTATGTATTCCCCGCTCTCCAAATACCAGAGCACCGTGATCTCCCACGGCTTCAGGAGGCGGCTGATCTGATGCAGGAGAGCAGGCCGCTGAGCCAAGCGCACAGCTCAGCATGGGACAGCCGTGTGTGCCGGGCACACAGGACTTTTGAGTATTGAAAATAAAGCAGTAAACAGTTTCATTCGTACCCCCACTCATCTCTAGAGGTGTTTAAGTCTGTGGCACATTGGTATTTCACCTAAAAGTTCATTTGTATTCCACCTAAATATCTTAAGAAAGCTGAGCACTGATGGCTCACACCTGTAATCCTAGCTACTCAAGAAGCTGAGATCAGAGGATCAAGGTTCAAAGGCATCCCAGGCAGGAAAAGTCCATGAGACTTTTTTTGTGTGTGTGTCAGTTGTGGGGCTTGAACTCTGGGCCTGGGTGCTGTCCCTGAACTTCTTTTGTTCCAGGCTAGCACTCTACCACTTGAGCTACAGAGACACTTCTGGCTTTTATCTGCTTATGTGGTGCTGAGGAATTGAACCCAGGGCCTCATGCATGCAAGGCAAACACTCTATCACTGAGCCACCTTCCCAGCCCCTCCGAGACTCTTATCTCCAATAAACCACTAGAAAACCATAAGTGGCACTGTGGCTCAAGTAGTAGAGCACTGTCCTTGAGCTGAAGAGCCAAGGGACAGCGCCCAGGCCAAGTTCAAGCCCTACGACTGACATACATACATACATACATATATATATATATATATATATATATATATATAAAGAAAACAGCATCATTCCAAGCCAGGCACTGGAGCTCATGCCTGTAATCTCTGCTATAACCCCAGCTACTCAGGATCTGAAGGTTGAGGTTGGAAGCTAGCCTGGACAGAAAATGTCCCTGTCACTCTTATCTCTAATTAACCATCAAAAAGCCAGAAATGGAACTGTGGCTCGAGTGGTAGAGTACCAACTTTGAGCAAAAAAAGCTTCGGGAGAGCACTCTGGCCCTGAGTTCAAACCCTCCCCACACACCATTATGACTAGGAAAAGAAAAGTCTGGGCACTGGTGGCTCATGCCTGTAATCCTAGCTACACAGGAGGCTGAGATCTGAGCATCACAGTTCAACACCAGCCCCAGCAGGAAAGTCCCCAGGTGACACACACCTCCAGTTAACCACCGAAAAACCACAAATGGTGCTGTGGCTCCAAGTGGTAGAGCACTAGCCTTGAGCACAAAAGCTCAGGGACAGCGCTCAGGCCCTGAGTTGAAGCCCTAGGATCAACACACACACACACACACACACAGAAAGCCACGACTTGAACAGACACTATTCATGCTGGGGAATGGGGTGAGACCTGGTGTGTATGCTGGTGATGAGGACACGGGTAGGAACATACTGTATTTCATTCGGCCATGACAAGCAGCCACAAGTGTCACAACAGGGAGAAAGTTGTGACATGAGTGGTGCCAAATAAATCCTGATCCCACTCCGGTAAAGGCCACCGAGAAAAAGGGGTGGGGGGTGTTCCCACCCTAACCAGAACACCCCGCTGCTGGGCTGGGCTCCCGGCGTGAAGAGCGGAAGTCTGCAGTCAGAGATACTCCTCTGTGGCAGCTGGAGCTGACTGTCAGGTCAGAGGTAGGGAGTCAGATTACCTCCCCCAGCCCCTGGCAGCCTGAAGAACTCCCTTGCCTGTTTTGTCCGTTGGAGGGAGTTTGAAGTCAAAGCCTCACACTTGCTAGACACTGGAGTCAACTCTTTTTTTCCTTTCCTCTTTTTTCCCAAGTGGAGCCTTGTGTTTTGCCTGGAGCTAGCCTCAGAATGAGATCCTCCTACCCATGCCTCCCGCTTCTAGGGTAACTGGTGTCACCGGCAGAAGTCACTGGCCTAGTCCTCTTTCCATTAACACATGGCTGCTAGCAACAAATTCACTTTTCTCATATCTGGGAAATCTACAGTTCATCTTTTTGAAGAAGGCAGTAAAAGGGATTGAAATTCCCTGGTGCTGGTGGCTCACAACCTTAATCTAGCTACTCAGGAGGCTGAGATCTGGGGGGTTGCAGTTTGAAGCCAGCTCAGACAAAAAGTTCATGTGATACCATTTATAATCAGGCTGGAGGCATGGCTCAAGTGGTTGAGTGTAGAAAAGATAGAAGACAGGGGCTGGAAAGGTGGCTCAGTGGTAGAGTGCTTGCCTTGCATGCCTGAGGCCCTGGGTTCGATTCCCCAGCACCACATAAGCAAAAAGAAAAAAGCCGGAAGTGGCACTATGGCTCAAGTGGTAGAGTGCTAGCCTGGAGCTGAAGAGCTGAGGGACAGCGCCCAGGCCCAGAGTTCAGGCCCCATGATCGGACCCAAAAAATAAAATGTACCCATTACCTTTTGCCGGGCGCTGGTGGCTCACGCCTGTAATCCTAGCTACTCAGGAGGCTGAGACCTGAGGATCATGGTTCAAAGCCAGCCCGGGCAGGAGAGACCGTGAGACTCCTATCTCCAATAAACCACCAGAAAACCGGAAGTGGCGCTGTAGCTCAAGTGGTAGAGCGCTCGCCTTGAGCTGAAGAGCTGAGGGACAGCGCCCAGGCCCAGAGTTCAAGCCCCACGACCGACAAAAAAAAAAAAAAAATGAGGACTTTGCTCATGGTAGACATTTCCAGACCTTTGTTTCTACAGCTCTGACTTACTTCACAATATAATTTTTTCTGTCGTTCCATTTCCTTACAAATAGTACGATATCATTGTAATGAATAAAATACACACACACACACACACACACACACATATATCTATTTTATTTTGACCCACTTTTCCATTAGGGGCCTCTGGGATGACTCTGATCTTGGCTGTGGTGAGTTAGTGCTTCTGCACGATAATGGTTTTATTGTAACCTGGTTTGTGGAATTGCTAGATCAGGGGAGTTCTGTGTGTTTTGAGGAACCTCCATGCTGCTTTCCAGAGTGGTTGAACAAGTTTACATTCCCACCAACAGTGTAATAAAGTTCCCTTTTGACCACATCCTCCCTAGTATTTATTGTTTGGTTTCTTGATAATGGCCATTCTAACTAGGGTGAGGTGGAATATTGGTGGTGGTGGCTTCCCCCACCTCCCTACTGGTCCTGGGACTTGAACTCAGGGCCTAGGCCCTAACCCTGAGCTTCCTTGGCTTAAGGCTAGTGCTCTACCACTTGAGCCACAGCACCACTTCTAGCTTTTCTGTGCATGTGGTACTGAGGAATCAAACCCAGGGTTTCATGCATGCTAGGCAAGTACTCTACCACTAAGCCACATTCCCAGCCGCTGATGGTGTTTTGATTGGCATTTCCTTTATGCCAAAGATGTTGAGCATGTCTTCATGTTTTGGCTGTTTTTACTTCTGAGCAGTCTTTCATTGGCCTATTTATTTATCTTTGTGGATTTAATCTTTTGAGCTCTAAGTCTATTCTGGATATTAAGCCCTTGTCTGATGGATAGCTGGTACAAATCTTCTCCCATTCTCTGCCTTGTTTGTTATGGCCCTTTGAATTTTGATGGGACCCCATCTAGCAAGTCTGTCCTTGATATGCTGTGTTTCTGGATTTTTACCTTTAAAGTTTCAACCTGTGTCCAGGGGTCCTGATGCTCCCCCTCTCCCTCCCTGCAATCACTTCATGAGGTCTTCAGCGCCCTGGGACATTTGGTTGTTACTCTTACTTCCCTAGAGAAGAAGATGCTGGTCCCATCTCTCTCCCGCCCTTACTCCTCATCCCCCTGCAGGCTTCCTCATCTGTTGCTGCCTCTTCAGGCCTTGGCTGTGCATGCCCTCGCTCACTCTGGACTGGCATGGTTTGAGCAGTTTCTCTTTGCTGGCTCTCTCCCTAGCCGCACCCAGCTATTAAACACCACTAATGGCAGTCTGCTCTATTGTTTTCAACAATGCCCTAGGGACCTAACTGCTCCCCAAACCATGCCTCCACTCTGACTTACATTCAGTCATGGGCATGAACCCAGGGCCTATTCTTGAGCTCTTTTGCTCAAGACGAGTGTTCTACCACTTTGAGCCACAGAGCCACTGGTGGCTAATTGGAGTCCCAAGGACTTTCCTGCCCAGGGCTGGCTTTGAACCGTGATCCTCAGATCTCAGACTCCTGAGTGGCTGGGATTGCAGGTGTGAGCCACCAGCGCTTGGCTTGCTGGTTGTTTTTGAAGATGGAGTCTCCTAGACGTGTTTGCCTTGGGTTGACTTTGAACTGTGGCCCTCCAGCCCTCAGCTTCTGGATTGGCAAGGATTACAGATACAAGCAACTGGTGCCCAGGCTCCAACTAAATTTAGTACCCTTAATCTTAAACTTGTCTCCACCAGTACAGATGACGTCAGTTCCTGGGGGAAGAAATTAAGGGCTCTTTTCTGGCTGACTTCTCCTCCTAAGAGTGGCCTCCAATTCCTGGCTCTGGAGCTGGGTGTAAAGGTAAGGGCGTAGGTGAAGGAAATGGACGTGCTCAGTTCTCAGCTCGCCTCTCCTGGCATGAGACCATGAGCAAAGGATGAACACAAGGGTGCGGGTCCTCATGCAGGTGGTCCTGTGCCCAAGGATGCCTTCTACCCTACAGGTGGGGACCAGGCACAACCAGGGAGCATCTTCCTCTTGGCCACACCTGTCTGGAACTTAGAAACAGCCGTCAGGAGGCCAGCACCCTGCCCTCCGTTCTGAGGGGAGACAGTCTTCCGGCCAGGGGTGGGGACAGAGGGGGGTGCATCACTGTCTGTACCCATCTGGAGGGAAGCTTTTTTCATAGACAGAACTCAAACATCTCATAGTTTTTTGACCTTCAATAGATTTTTTTTCAAATAATTTCATTCCTTGCCATCTGCCCCCAGAACTACAGTACTTACAGAAATCTTACCTGCTTTTTCTTTTTTGGAGGGGGGGTCTGGTCGTGGGGCCTGAACTCTAGGCCTGGGCGCTGTCCCTCAGCTCTTCAGCTCAAGGCTTAGCGTTCTACCACTTGAGCCACAGCGCCACTTCCGGCTTTTTTCTTTTTGCTTATGTGGTGCTGAGGAATCGAACCCAGGGCCTCTGGCATGCAAGGCAAGCTCTCTACCACTGAGCCACCTTCCCAGCCCACCTGCTTTTTCTTTTAAGTTATTGTGAATTGCTCAAGTTCACAGAACCACCCTAGAATTGTAGCCTTTTCTATGTAGTTCCAGAAAATCCTATAACCCTTTAGGATGCAGCTTCGCTACAGAATGTAAACTCACTCAAAAGAATTAGAGCTAGGCATAAGAGGCTCATACCTGTAATTCTAGCTACTGGAAAGTCTAAGATTTGAGGATCACAGTTTGAAGCCAACCCTGGCAGGAAAGTCTATATCATCTCCAATTAACTACCAAAAAACTCCAGAAGTGAAGCTGTGGCTCAAGTGGTAGAGCACTAGCCTTGAACAAAAAGAAGCTCAGGGACAGCACCTAGGTCCTGAGTTCAAGCCCCATGACCAGCGCGCACACACACACACACACACACACACACACACACAGAATTAGAAGAAATACTAGAAAGATATTATCCCCTCATCTTAACAAGTGTTAAAACCTACATGACAAAGAAAAACAGAAACAATATACATAGCTATATTATGCTACCCCCACCCCAATTCTTCCAAGTGACTTGAAAAAAGTCGCTGGAATGATTTTATGCATTCACCTTAAGTAACAAAAAGCTGGTAGTCATGAGTTTTCTAATCGCCATTTAGGATAAGTAGAAGATTTTTTTACTTCCTGTAATCTCCTAATGCTACCTTACCTCTAAAATAGACCTGAGCCAATTGACCCACTTGGAGTAAGCAAGCTGTCACAAGCCGCTCCTGGGCGGCTCTGCACCGTCCTCTCCGGCTGGAAGCAGAGGCAGAGTCCGCAATGGAATACGTTCCAGCAACGTACTCAAGTCTGGATATGGTCTAGAAACCCTTCCCTTGTCTACCAAATAAGAATGCTGTGGCAGGGAAAGGGGGAGCAAAGGCAAGGCTCATTTGAAAATGGGGGTGATATACCAGGGAAGGTACAGATGGCCTCCTGCCACCAGTGGGTTGATATAAGGCCTCATCTAGCACTCTGGCTGGGACAACTGCCTTATGT
>NW_012267243.1:11833885-11889012 GCF_000151885.1 Dipodomys ordii | reverse complement strand
GGAGGAGGAGGAGGAGGAGATGATGACAGGCTTTTCAGAGCAAGAGAGAAAGAAGGCCTAGAAATCAGTAGTCTATGTAGCATGTGAGTAGCACTTTTATAGCCCTTCGGGTGAGTCTCAGCTGCTCTGGCATCTGGTTGGTCACTGTTGGTCACTGGTACCGCCCCTATGAAGGTCTGCTCCAGGCTCAGCAAGGGTGTTGTCTTCACCAGAGCTGCTATCTCTGCTTCCCAGAGTCATCAGGAAGAAGATGGGCATTGTCTCCACCGGGTGGCAGTCTCTCTGTCTGCCTAGTATTTCTCTCTCTCTCTCTCTCTCTCTCTCTCTCTCTCTCTCACTCTCTCTCTCGGATTTTCCCCTCTGTTAAATTTGGAGATCGTATTTCAGTGTATGCCACTCAAATAGCATTAAGATGCATCCTGAATTCCACCAAAAAACCTTAACAATAAAGTTGAGTTCCAGGTCCCGCCTGAGGCCCACTCAGAGTCCTGGGCTGAGTGGAAAGGCTTTGGGAAGCCTGGAGACCTGCAGGGCACACCCCCCCCCCCCCCTACCCCCCTCCCCCCCCCCTCCCACCACCACCACTACCACCCCCCCCTCCCCCAGCACGAGGCCCAGCTCTGGGCTGCTCGGAGCTGGGTCTCTGCACATTCCTAGGAATAAATGAGAAAACAATCTTGAAGAGTTGCGATGAACAAGGTCCAGATGTGGGCTCTGGCTGGCCAAATGGAACATCTGGACACATTGCTCACATCCAGTGGTGACCGGGACGCGTGTTTCCAGGGATCCCCAAGTGGCAATACGGGGTGGTGAAGCCTAGCTGGGGCCCTTAGAACATTGTTGGGGGTGGGGGTGTGCCCTCAGAACAGTTTCCTGCCTCTTTCTTATTCCCTCAGTCTATTGTGGGTCTTGATCTCTGGGCCTGGGCGCTGTCCCTGAGCTCTTCAGCTCAAGGCTATTGCTCTACCACTTGAGCCACAGCACTACTTCTGGTTTTCTGGTGGTTCGTTGGAGATAAATCTCACAAACTTTTCTGCCCGGGCTGGCTTTGAACCATGATCCTCAGATCTCAGATCTCTCCTGAGAAGCCACGAGCCATGGCACCCGGCCTGTGTGTGTTTTCGGTTGTTGTTGTTTTTAATGATCATATGTTAACAGTACAAGGTGATTTAATGGCGATGAGTCCACAGGTGAATTCAATGTATTTGAACAAGTTCATGCCCGCTGTTCTATTCCCTTAGTCCCTCCCACTTCCGGGTTGGAATGACCTCACACCCATCATGCTCCATTGTAATGTCGCCTGTCCTTAGCTCTCGCTCCAAAGCTGGAACCAATGGGTCTGCCCATCACCCTTGGAACTCAGCCTTTAGAACTCCGTCCTGGCTCTGCCCTGCACACAGGACTGCTGGTGGCCGGGGTGAGGGGTGCAGGGGCTCTTTGGGACTTAGTCCTGCTTGTCTGGCCAGGCCTATTTTCTGCTCCTGGTTTGAACAAGAAGAGCCCCCAACGGCTCCCTCTTCTCCTGTGCAGCCCTTGGCCCCCAGCTGGCAGCACTATTTTGGGAGGCGATAGAAACTTTAGCAGGTGGTGCTAGCTAGAGAAAGTGTGTCATGGGAGAGGGGTGCCTTTGAAGTTCACACTTGAGGTGAAGAAGCACCCCCTCCCCCACCATGGGCTCCTGCCTCCAAGTTCTGCTCAAGCACCCAGGGCCGAGCAGCCACGGACTGAAACCACGAGCCAAAAATTAATTCCTCCCTGAAGTTATTCGCACAGTGCGAGATGCCGATGGCTCACACCTGTCATCTTAGCTACTCAAGAGTCTGGGGTCTAGAGATCATCATTTGAAGCCAGCCTGGGCAGGAAAGTCTGGGAGACTCTTATTCCCAATAAACTCAGAAAAAGCCTGCAGTGGCTGTGACTTCAGAGATAGATCTCTAGCCTTGAACACAAAGAGGCTCAGGATCAGCGCCCAGACCCTGAGTTCAAGCCTCAGGATTGGAGAAAAGCAAACAAAACAAAACAACAACAAAAGAAACCCAACTTATGCACACAGGTATTTTGGTCACAGTTATGCAAAAGTCACTAATACACTGCCCTTAAGGAAAATCATCACTGTCCCGACAGTTGTGTGGGCCCTCTGAGGATTGCAGGTCAAAGCCAGCCAGCTGAAAAAGTCAGTGAGAAGTTGATCTCTCCAAGGAGAGCTCAAGGCCTTGCATTCAAGCCCCAGTACTGGCCCCCCCCCCCACACACACACAAAGAATAAATAGAAGGGGTGGGGGGGAGAGAAGAGAGAGAGGAAGAAAAATAAAAGGAAAGGATAGTACCAACATCTTAGCCCACGTGGGTTGGTCCAGAGTTACCAGTGTCATTGGCTGTGGTTTTCCTACACAGGGATCCTGGTGATCATGCTTGCCTGTTGCATCAGGAGCAGCTAGGCAGGTGTGACCCTCATCCGGAAGCCAGTGGAGGTCTGCAGCAGCTGACACGCCAGGTGTCCCGGGTGCTTTTCAATGGAGTCCCTGTGGTGCTGGCAAGAGTACAAGGGAGAAACCAAAAGGAGAGACTAGATATAATAGGGAGAAATAGTGGCCCAGTGGAGATGACACCCCTCCTCTTCCTCAAGACCTGAGTCCTTCCTGTAGGGAGATGGCCTACTGAAGTCCAGGTCCAACTCTTCACTCTCTTACATGAAGTCTGTACCCTCCTCACCCTTCCCCACCTCCCCCTCCCCCTCCTCTTCTCCCTCCTTCCCCTCCTTCTCCTCCTTTTCCCTCCCTCCCTCCCCTCCCTCCTCCTGTCCCTCCTCTCTCTCCTGTCCCTCCTCCCCTTTTCTCCTCTTCTCCCTTCCCCTCCTCTTTCCCTCCCCCCCCATCCCCAGCCACCAGGAAGCAGGTAGATAAGACCTCATATGGTATAAGGTGACTGTCCTGGTCAGGTGTCCAGGTTAGAGGCTAAAACTAACCCACTAGTAGCTCAGAGGCTTGCCCCATCCCCATCTTCCTTTTCAGTGATCTTCGCCTGTGTTCCCACTTCTCCTGTCTCACAATCTTTATTTGGTGGAGAGAAGGGCCTCTAGGCTCCTCAGGGGTATTAAGGGGATTCATAGAGAAGCACGAAGCAAAACGTCTCTGGTTTTATCATGACTTACTAAAAGCCTACATGTCAGAAAGTATCTTTTTCTTCCTTTAAGAATGCAGAGCTATTTATGAAGTTAAGCATGGCATGATTAGTGGTCAAGGCTGGCCTGAGCATATGCGTGAGACCCTTTGAACCACCTGTGGGGCATGGTGGCACCAACCTCTCATCCGCCGTCCATGGGACACAGCCCAGGCAGAAAGTCCACATGGAAAGATGCGGGGCGTGGAGGCCTAGGCCAGTCATCTCAGCTAGGATGGAAAGCCTAAAAAGGCAGATTTTGCAGGAAGCAGAATCCTATCTAAAAATAATCAGAACATTACTAGTGTATAAAAGTGTTAGGCCAGGCACCGGTGGCTCACACCTGTAATCCTAGCTATTTAGGAGGCTGAGATCTGAGGATCGTGTTCAAAGCCAGCCCTGGCAAGAAAGTCTGTGAGACTCTTATCTCCAATTAACCACCAGAAAACCGGAAGTGGTGCTGTGGCTCAAGCAGTAGAGTGCTGGCCTTGAGCTGAAAAGCTCAGAGACAGTGCCCCAAGCCCAGAGTTCAAACCCCACGACTGACAAAAAAACAAACAACAACAATAAAAACAGAGACTTTATGAAAGAAAGGGTGCTTGTTGCTCTTGCAGAAGCTGCTCTGTGTGTGTGTGTGTGTGTGTGTGTGTGTATGCTATCACAGTGCCAAGCCTAGAATAAATGCCTCCCTGCTGTGAAACATTTCCTTCTCTATTTCCTACTCTATTTTGTCCTTTGACTTTCCCAAATCGCTTCTCTGGCTGAGTTCTTCCTCTTGGCCAGAAGGGGGCGAGATTGGATTGCTTAAAATAATTTTATTTTTAGAGTGTGTGTGTGTGTGTGTGTGTGTGTGTGTGTGTATGTGTGTGTGTGTGTGAGAGAGAGAGAGAGAGAGAGAGAGATGGTACTGAGGTTTGAATATCAGAGAATGGGAGCTGTGTCTTAGCTTTTCCACTCAAAGCTAGGTCTCTACCACTTGCACCACAGCTCCACTTCCAGCTTTTTGCTGGTTAGTTGGACATAAATATCTCCTGGACTTTCCTGTTGTTCTAGCTTTGAACCTCAATCCTTAGATCTCAGACTCCCCATTCACCAGGATTACGCACATGAGCCACAGACACCTGGCTACTTAAGATACTTTTATAATTTTTTTTAATAGTGGAAGATTTTTTCCTTAGAGATAGTTCAGATATTAACAATAACTTTTAAGTCCCTGTTCTTTACCTACCCTCCCACAACCAGTCCTTGTAGATAAATGGTGATTTTTAAATTTAATTGATTATTATTATTAGTAGTTGTTGTTGTGGGGCTTGAACTCTGGCCTGGGCGCTGTCCCTCAGCTCTTCACCTCAAGGCGAGTACTCTACCACTTGAGCCACAGCGCCACTCCGACTTTTTCTGCTTATGTGGTGCTGAGGAATCGAACCCAGGGTCTCATGCATGCAAGGCAAGCACTGAGCCACCTTCCCAGCCCTTTATTTTATTTTATTACAGTTTTTCCCTCTCTCATTTCTTCCAAGGGACCATGCTTCTTGCACCAAGTTTCTTCCAGTAAAACCTTCAACTTCTCTCTGACCTTTCCCACAGCAAATTAGGTCAGCTCAGTCAATTGACATACTGTGATTAGAGCAATCTGTCACAATGCCTTGTCCCTTCTTCACCCAGCTCGAAGAGGGGGAGGGATGGCTGAGATGGTGAACCACCAGGTGAAGGGTAGATACAGTTAATGTCACTGCTGCACACCTAAAAATGGTTAAAACCATCCATTGTATGATAACCTATTGTATTATAGACAACGGTGATTCAACACTCACTGCATAATGCTGTAGGGACAAGCGCTGCTTAATTTCAAGTTGTTTTTCATTTGTACCTTCCATGGCCTGCTCACTATGAAAGCACAGTGAGCGAACGGTTAGCTTGTGCTTAATGATCAATAATGCACCTTCTGCCAGGCACCAGTGGCTCACGCCTATAATACTAGGTATCAGACTGAGATCTGAGGATCGTGGTTTGAAGCCAGCCCAGGCAGGAAAGTCCATGAGACTCTATCACCATTTCACCCACAAAAAGCCAAACGTGGAGTCGTGAGAGAGCTCAAGTGGTAATCAGCCTTGAGGGAAAGAGCTCAAAGACAGCACCCAGTCCCTGAGTTCAAGTCTCAATACCATTACACACAATTAGTAGCAAGAAGAATAAGAGTAATGAAGTAATAATAATAATAATATCATACTTATATCCCTTTTTCTGCATCCTCCACAGAGCCTGTGTTCGGTCCTGGAGTCAGCCTTCCTCGTTCCCATCTGCCTAACAGAGCCGTGTCCTGCCCTTCAGTCTGGTGCAACTGTAATTTGTGTCTGAAATCTTCCTTTTCACATCTCTCTCATTGAAAACAGCCCTGCCCTCCCTTTCTCTGGGCTTCCGGGCACTCTGTGTCAGTATTCTGCCTGTGTGCACATCTCCCTAAGGATGGAGGCCATCCCCTAATCCTTCTGGTATTTCCGCTGGCCTTCCACATTGGGAGGCCCTGCAGGGAAGATTGCTGAATGGCGGAAGTGAAAGACAAAGAGAGGAGCCAGACACCAACCCTGGGAGCCGTGCGCACACCTGATTCCAGCCTTGAACCCCCAGCTGACACACAGGTGTTCCCCAGGTGTTCCTGCTCTGGGGTCACATTTGCTTTCCTTGGTTGTTTACTAATGTTAGTTTCCTGTTTTCTTTATTGCATTAGCCATTCATTCCAAATTGTAAATTTAAAGTTAGGTGTGGTACCAAAATATGAAATACCAAAACACTTCCATGGATTCTCATAAAAAGCTACCGGAAAGGAAAGTTTTGTATCTCTAATTCTATTTATTAGATGCACTAGAAAAACAGAGTTCATAGGAAGGAGCCATGTTTATTCTAAGGCTGTCAATCTGTTCTGAATGCCTGTGCTAGAGCTTGCACTCAGGAACTGGCTTTTTTTTGTTCAAGGTTGCATTCTACCACTTGAGCCTTTTGCTGGTTAACTGGAAATAAGAGTCTCGCAGACTTTTCCGCCTGGGCTGGCTTCAAACCTTGATCCTCAGATCTCAGCCTTCTAGTAGCTAGGATTCTAGGCATAAGCCACCAACACCGGGCAAGCTGCCAAATATGGTTAGGGACTGTTGCTCCAAAACCCCATCTTGGGGAAGTGGGGGCGGCAAAGCTTTCATAGGGAGGAAAAGAGGAACAGGGCTTCTACTCACCTTTCCCCCCTCACCTTTTCCTGGGGTTGGCTCTTTTTTGACTTGATCTGTTGATTGTTATTTGACGCACAGGGTCAAAGACTAAGAAGGGGCGTTCCAAAGGTCCTCAGATGATGCTTTGGGTTCTGTAATCTAGAGAAAGTTGCAGCAATCGAGATTGTAACCCTGCCATTGGGGCTTCTCTTTAGCAAAAGGATTAAGGAGAGGGAAAGGTGGAGAACGGTTGAAGTAAAAGGGAACAAAGGGCCCAGGGTGTGGCTCCAATGAAGTGGTGCCAGCAAATACCAGGTCTTCAGTTTAAACCCTAGTACTGAGCGGGGTAAAAAAAAAGAAAGCCTTAAATCTTTAATGGTTGAAATGTATTACTGTGGACTATATTAATGATCAGAGACAGGTCTGACAAAAATCAGTACAATAACAGTTCAAAGACTACAAGCATAGACATGTGTTTAGAAACAAGTCCAGGTGAGAAATCCGGGGTAAGAAGCAGATTATGTGAATGGAAAGAAATTGGATGAAGTTCGTCATACAGGCTTGTGAGTTGGGAGGCCGGACAGGCCTACCTGACTGGAACTGCTGGTGTGCCTGCCCTTGGTAGTTAGTTGCCTTCATAAACAGTGACAGAATTAACCCAGTTGTTTTAACCTCCAAAAAAAGAAGTAAAATACTCTTACTAGAAAGACAGATGGTATGCAGGGTGCTGGTGGCTCACACCTGTAATCCTAGCTACTCAGGAGGGTGAGATCTGAGGATCATGGTTCAAAGCCAGCCCAAGCAGGAAAGTCCATGAGACTTTTATCTCCAATAAACCACTGGAAAAACCAGAAGTGGTGCAGTGGCTCAAGTGGTAGAGTGCTCGCCTTGAGCTGAAGAGCTGAGGGACAGCGCCCAGACCCAGAGTTCAAGCCCCATGACTGACCCCCCCAAAAAAAGGGACAGATGGTAATATATAGGGAAATAAATCAATGTGTGGTGGCAGAAGTGCTGAGAGATGCAGGTTTTCTTTTATGGTGAAGTATTTTAAGAAAGCCATTTAACGTGAGTAATCTGTTTTCCCTTCCAGAGATAGTTCATTTAAATACAGCCTAATTAGGAAGGAACAGATGAAATGCCCAAGGTCAATGTTAGGCTTGTGTTGTTGCCTTTTACAAATTCATGAGAGTGGCCAACATCTAAGATCTGATCCATTAATAATGAGCTATGAGTTGATGTGTGGGTGTGTATTTTTCAATGAAAGCAGGGATGACATATCTGTCACTTGACTCAACCTCCTCTGTGCCTTAATATGACTCAATCTAATACTATGACCCTCATTTCTTTAATTACTAGCAAAAAGTGATTCCCAGTATAAAGTATGTATGAGCAGGTGCTGGTGGCTTATACCCGTAATGCTAGCTACTCAGAAGGCTGAGATCTGAGGATCGCAGTTCAAAGCCAGCTCAGGCAGAAAAATCCATGAGACTCTTATCTCCAATAAACCGCCAGAAAACTGGAAGTGGCACTGTGGTAGAGTGCTCGTCTTGAGCTGAAGAGTTTAGGGACAGCACACAGACCCTGAGTTCAAGTCCTGTAAAAACTGACAATCTGGTGCCCTGCATCTTGTATATACATTTTCCTAATTTGGGGAAGGGAAGGGAAATAACAAAATGCTGAAATAAGGATACAGGTTGACCCATTGTAACAATGAGATGTACAAGACACTATGTTGAAAACAAACTTTACAACTGGGGGGGAGGGAGAGGGGAGAAAGGAGAGAAGAAAGGGATGGCAGAGGAAAAACAAAGGAGGGGGTAAGGGGTAACAATGCTGGACAGGAAATGTACTCATTACCTTACTCATGTAATTATAACCCCTCTGTACAGTATTTCTACAATTAAAAAACATATTTAAAAAACTGACAATCAATCAATTGATTATTTAGAGACCACAAGACTTCAGGAACGTACCTTGCAGAAGCTGGGTGTGAAGAAGTGGGAGTCTCACAAGCCCCCCTCCCCATCCTCCTCCTTCCCATATCCTGGGCACAGTGACCTTTCTGAACTTCCAGTGTGCTGTTCATTCCCACTGCAGCTGACTGTCCTTCCTGAGTTCTGAGTGCAGCCCCCTCCTTCCTCCTTGGTTATGTAATTTATTGCACATCTCCTCTGGGAGGCCTAGCAGATGCCCTTGGCTGCCCCGCTCACGGCCCCTTCCCCAGCTGCTGCCCCGCCACCTGCCAAGGGCCCAGGCCTTTGTCCTGTCCTGCAGGGTTATCACTGGCTGCAGGACCCTCCTCTTCTGGATGAGGAGCAGGAGACCTTGGCTGAGGGGGGAGGTCTGATGCCCTCACTGTGAAGAGCGGGGTAGCCTCCTGGTCCCTGGGCCAGACTTCTGCAATACAGTTCCCAGTTGAGGGCTTGCCTTGGGGTCAGTCAGAGTCTGAACTTGTGCAGTTGTATCTTTGCCCAACTTATTCCTCTGCTGTCTTGGTCTATAGTGCAAGATCACCGAAGCAAGAATTTCCACTCCAGGTAATGGTGGCCCTGGGCAGCACCATGCATCTATGTCTACTAGCTGGCTCTGGTACCGGTACTGGGGCTTGAACTCAGAGGCTCTCTCCCTCTGGGTTTTCTCTCATGGCTCATGGTCTACCACTTGAGCCACACCCCACAGCTGACTCTTGCTGGAGCCTCTTGGTTTGTCTGCCCTGTGTTGGCTCTTTCCTTGGTTCTCCTATCTCGGCCTCCTGAGTAGCTGAGATGATAGATCTGAGCCACCAGTGCCTGTGCTCTAATATTGCCAGTCTTTGACTTACCATCATGATACAATGCACATAGGACCATTTGTTTTGCATCTTATAATTTCTTATGGATGTGTTTAAAAATGGAATATTAAAATGAAAACAAATAGCAATAATGCAGGTAGAATGGTAGGTATTGCCTCCATCCATAGAGAACTGAGGGACACAGGAACACAAGTCCTGTGATGCTCCACTCCATTTGATAGCTTGAGTTCTGCAGAAATCAAATTAATTATGGGCATATGACACAAAGTACCAGAAATTCAAGCAAAGAATAGTCCCAGCTGGAGCTGCTAGCTAGATATGGTATCTAATCCTAGGACAAGTTAATGTAGGCAGGGCTCACAACTATATTCTTCTTGATTCCCACTAGAAAGGCAAACCAGAAATAGTCTGTATTCACAGAAATAGACAATGGTCTACATATACGACTAGGTCCTAGGTTTATGTTAGTTAACTTGAACTAACCGTACTCTCAATGACAATGTAACTCAATGCAATAGGTCGGTACGTTGTTAAGAGCAAAGCCAAAGAGCACAACCAATAGATCACAGAGGAAAGATTGGCCAGGTGCTAGTGGCTCACACATGTAATCCTAGCTACCCAGAAAGCTGAGCTATGAGGGTCACAGTTCAAAGCCCAGGCAGGAAAGTCCAAGAGATTTATCTCTAATTAACCACTAAAAAGCTAGAACTAGACCTGTGACTCAAGTGGTAGAGCTCTAGCCTTGAGCACAAAAGCTCAAGGACAGTGCCCAGGTCCTGAGTACAAGCTCCAGACCCAGCACGCGTGTGGATGTGCACACACACACACACACAGAGTAAAGATTTATTATCTGCATCAGGGGAAGAGAGTGTTTGGGTTCTTTCCAAAGCAATGCTTTCTCTAGAGAAAGGAAGATGGAGGTTGTCTGTCAAGAACTGATGCATATTCATATAGCAAAGCACAGTGGGTGCTGGCATCATCTATGAGAATGTTCAGTTTGAGGCCATAGTTCAAAAAGGAAAGATGGAGACACACTTCTGGACATGTTCACTCCAGGGTTCTGGAGCCCAAGTTCCCAAAGGAAAGATGGGGGGACATGGATGCTTGCTCACTTCAATGTTGGGAGTCGAGTTCACGCTGGCTTGTCCTGAGGAACGGGTCAAGGTCACTCTGGGACCATAGCTGGCTCCTCATACATTTCCAGAGACTTTCAGCTGGAACAAAAGGAAGAAAAACTAACTTTGAAGTTCTCTGAAGAGTCTTTTAAAGGGTCGGCAGCGTTCTCCCGTGGAAGTATAGGAATTTCCCCTAAAGCTTCCTGCCTGGCTCAGCGGCCACCAGCAATGTGGTTCAAAGGGCCGGGAGCATGTGCACACTGCAGACTCACACACCAGCGGGCTGTGTTGCCACACGACGTTGCGCAAACTTGATAAGAAGCGAATGGCAAGTTCTCTGGAATGGTGCCTAAACACATGCACCCCAGACGGCGGAAGACAGACCCTAAGAGGATGGAGGCCCCTGCCTGCCATAATGCAGGAGATTTTTCAGGGCCAGTGATCTGGAGCAAGCTGGGACATCACCCCTCCAGCAAAGGCCAAGTGACTGCACCTGTGTTTCCCGCCACTAAGAAAATAAAGCACAGGGCTGGAGCTGGAGCTCAGGAGTAGAGTGCCCATGTGAACCTATGGGTTTGATCCCCAGCACTGTAATGGAGACTGGGGGGGAGTGGAGGGGGAAAGGAGAGGGGGAAGACGGGAGTGGGGGGGAATGAAAGAGGGGATAGAAAACTCTCCGTGGAGAAGCTGGGCTTCAGGAGGCTGTAGAAACAAGTAGCCCAGGGTGGTATATTGTTCACGAAGGCAATGCTGGTGACTCACACCTGTAAGCTACTTAGCAGGCTGAGATCTGAGGACTGAGATTCCAAGCCAGCCCAGGCAGAGAAGGCTGTGAGACTCCTAGCTTTGATTAACCAGCAAAATGCCAGAAGCAGATCTGTGGTTCAAGTGGTAACCCCCCCCCCCCAAAAATGAAAAAGATAGCAGATTCTTGGCTTTTGCTGCTGGACACATTGACTGAAGTAGCTCCAATGCTGCACTCAGCTAAGGCAGAAGCGGGTGCTCCGGAGCTTACCTGGCTGTCACCTGAGTCACGGACAAGTAGACCAGGGAGAATGAATGTAACATCAAACTACAAGGTAATCCAAGTTTTATTTTCCTCATAAACCAATAAGCATGGCTGTGTTCCAATCCCATGCTATTATTTTAATGATCATTTTCTTAAAATTAAGAAGCCCATAGAAATTAAATTGGAAGCCATGAAATTGCTCTTGCTTGCTCAGCTGGTACTCCTACCATTTGAGCCACGCCCCCAGCCCTACTTTTTGCCAGTTACTTTGGAGATGGAATCTCAAACTTTTCTGCCCAGCGAGGCTTTGAACCTTGATCCTCAGATGTCAGTCTCCTGAGTAGCTAGGGTTACAGGTGTGAGCCACTAGCATCTGGCTTATAGTTCATTTTGCATTTAGTGAGCAAGGTAAAGTTATTTTTACCTCAATTTTGTAATATCAAGTGGATTAAATACCCTGCCTAGTAGGACTTGATACCTATAGATTCATCTGTCATAGATTATAGAAATCACACTGTTGTTTATCAAGTTCTATGGAGAGCAATGTGACAATATCTACCATTATCACTACTACTATGATTTTGGGGGTCTGGAACTGGGAGCCAGGGACCCCCAAATGCTGAGCTCTTACCGTTGAATGACATCCCAGATCCTCTGTCATTATTTTAATATCACACAGGCTCTGAGCAAGCAATTCTAGCCATGTAATTATCGTTGTAATCACAGGTTTCTGAGAATATATATACATGCAAAAAGTTATATAATGCCAGAACACTGGAAACAATTTACATGTACAATAATAATAGAGCAATGATTAGGTAAGTTGTGATACCTTTATTCTAAACACATATTAAAAATAATACAGCATCTTTGCAAGACATACTAGTAAGATATGAACATACATATAAATATAACACATATATGATACATATGAGAAATGCATGGATGGAAATGTAGGATGGATTGTGTAAGTCAGCTAGCTTTTGTCTAACAAAGGCGAATGCAGTAGTGCAAGCCTGTAATCCCAGCACTTGGGAAGCTAAGGCAGGAGGATCTGACTTCAAGGCAAGCCTGAGTTACATAGCAAGCCTGTGTCTCAAAGAAAAGAAAGAAAGAAAGACAGACAGAAAGAAAAGAAAGAAAGAAAGAAAGAAAGAAAGAAAGAAAGAAAGAAAGAAAGAACCACGTGGCAAGTGAATATGACAGACTGCTACATCTGATACCTATGCTGGGCACTGGGAAGAGTGGTGATGGGGGAGGCTTTTCCCCATCCTTTTGGATCAAATGTACAGATGTTGTGAGACAAAGATGAAGCTGGTGTGGAGAACGGTGCAGGGAGCTGGGCTGGGCGGGCGCAGGCCTGGGCACGGGGCGGGGGAGAAGGGGACTGCAGTGGGGGTGGACTCTATGGTGTTGCCCTAGCTGGAGACAAGGAAGACAGAGCTCTGTGCCCCGATGCCCTCCCTCCCTCCCTTCCTCCCTCCCTTCCTTCCTTCCTTCCTTCCTTCCTTCCTTCCTTCCTTCCTTCCTTCCTTCCTTCCTTCCTTCCTTTCTTGTGCTGGTACTGGGGCTTGGACTCACTTCCTGAGCTTTTGTACTCAAGCATAGCACTCTACCACTTGAGCCACAGCTCCACTCCTGGCTTTGACTTGCGTGTGTGAGTGTGTGTGTGTGTGTGTTTAATTGGAGCTAGATGTCTCATGGACCTTCATACCCAGGCTGGCTTTGAACCGCGATCCTCAGATCTCAGCCTCCTGAGCTGCTAGGATGACAGGAGTGACCCTGGTTTTGCCTCCTTCCCACCCTGGTGGGTCCTCCCGACCTTCCTCTCCCACCCAAGGCTCCTCGAATTCCATTACCCCCAGGTGGCACACAGATGGAGAAAGAGAATCAAAGCCTTGAGAAAGGAACTGAGCACTCACTCATTTTAATAGCCGCATTTTACCTCCCAGGCTAATTTTAGATGTAGATTCTTAGCTATATCTAATTTGAATTCATTACATTTTAAAAGTAAGTCGAATACCCTCGTCTTCTTTGTGCTTTTTTTCTTATTATAAATTTTAATAATTTACATAATACCTAGATTCTTTGGAGAGGGGAAGAAAATTTAAAAAGATCTGAGCTCCACGGCTGAGGGTGTAGCTCAGTGGTTAGAGCAACCCACCAGGGCTGCACAAGGCTGTAGGTTTGATCTTTAGCAGCAATAAAGAAAAAAGAGGCCTGGCACTGTGGCACAGGCCTGTAGAAATGGGTTCTCAAGAGGCTGAGGTTGGAGAATTACCTGGCCTCCAGAAGTAGAGGCCAGGGCAGCAACCGAGCGAGACCCCATTTTAATGCAATCACATTTAAAATAAAGTATTTAGGAGATGAAGGAAATGGTGGTGACATATTTGAGTCTTGAGGCAAAAGGAGGAGGAAGAAGAGAAAAAAGATGGGGGACAAGGACGGGGAAAAAAAGAAGAGAAATGGGGGGTGGGGCGGGAATGGAGGCCCTGGTGAGAAATTCTGGAGCTGGGTTGAGTGTTTCAAGGGTGACACCACACTTAGCATCTGGAATGTCCTCCAGCAGCTCTGGGGTAAAGGCTGACTCTCAGCTTGGTGCTGTGCAGGTGGGAGAAATCCAAGAGGAAGGGGGGGGCGAGATTGTAGGCTGTTAGTGATGTTTTCTCTCTCTCTCTCTCTCTCTCTCTCTCTCTCTCTCTCTCGACCTTGGAATGCCGGTCTTTCGCGTTTAACTCCCTGATCACTGTGAGGAAACAGTTTACCACACACTCCGCACCGACCTGCTGCATTGCCACAGCCTCAAATGCAGTGGGACCAACGGACCATGGAATGACGCCTCTAGAGTTGTGAATCAAAAGAAACCTTTTCTCTTTGTAAGCCGATTGATCTCGGGCATTAGTTACAGTAATGGAAGCTGCCTGGCACAGATACCAAGAAATGACTGTCCATTTTCTTACATATAATTTTCAACCCCTGTTTATAACTCATGTGAACGTAATTATGATTGAACTAATAGAACGTCTGAGACTTGTTTAGAAACCCTACAAAGCTGGGCAATGTAGCATGCACGTCTAGTCCCCAGTGCTCAGGAGGATGAAAAAGGAAACAAACAAAAGTCCTCCAGACAGAAAGAGGGGTGGAAGAAACACTACTGATATCACGATTATCGTTGTGGTGACAATGCTTGTGATGAGAGCGTGTGGTTTATTTATATGTCCCATGCTCTCTTCTTTTATAAATATATTTTTTAATTTGGATTTTTTTCCTTAAAAAGAATATCAAAAACTTAAAAAGAAAGAGAAGAAAAATTACCATAGGTGTCATCTTAAACAGTACTGTTCAAGGAAGGAAGGAAGGAGGGAAAGGATCTGTCCAAATAATGAATCTCCTTCTCATTGATATGTTTGGTGAGAACATCAGGTCTCAAATCGCTATATTCTATTGAATGTATTAGTCCAAAATTTGACATTTCTACACTTCCTACAATTTTCTGTAAATAGCGGTTCATAGTAAACAGACCAGGCCAATGATTGTAGCTATGAAAAAATTAAAACATGAAAACAAAAAGCCTAGGAGTCCTCGGTGAAGGTACTACACCCTTCCATCTATTGTCATGTAAGTTTGTCCTCACTAATTACTGGGGTGTCCTAGAGTTGAAGGACTGCATACGCATTCTTCCCTGGGTTCTTCTACCATCAAAACAAAACTGCTGGGAGCTCATTTCAAATCACTCATAACACTAATTTTGCTCCCAAACACAAAGATGATACAAAGCCCAGCTTGCAGGGAAAACTGCTGTTAATATTTTGTGGTCTAGTCTTACAGGACATCAATAGAGGTGTTAAAACTCAGATGAGACAAACAATTATAATGTGGTCTATTTACTTTCTTTCTTTTCTTTCTTTTTTCCCCCTGACCTGGGCTTGTTTGTGCTCAAGGCTAGCTCTCTACCGCTTGAGCCACAGTGCCACTCTTGGACTTTCCAGAGTAGTTTATTGGTCTCATGGTCCAGGCTGGCTTCAAACGGTGATCCTCATATCTCAGCCTCCTGAGTAGCTAGGATTATAAGCATGAGCCACTGGCTCTTGGCAAAAACAAGCCTGTCAACTCCAATTTGTTTTGTTTTTTTTTTTCTTTTTTTGCTGGTGATGGGGCTTGAACTCAGGGCCTGGGCACTGTCCCTGAACTTTTTCACTCAAGGCTAGCACTCTACCACTTTTAGACACAGTACCACTTACAGTTTTCTGGTGGTTCATTGGAGATAATAGTCTCATGGACTTTCCTGCCCAGGCTGGCTTTGACCATGATCCTCAGATCTCAGCCTCCTGAGTAGCTAGAATTACAGGTGTGAGCCACCAACACCCAGCTAAAAGCGTATCTTGTTAGAACTGAGCGGTAGAACATATGCTTAGATGTTTCAAAGCCCTGGGTTCAATCCCCGCCTATACCAATAACAGAAGAATACCTTAAAAGCCTGGTCAATTAGTGTCAGGATATTGTCTTCATAGTTTACTAAGGTGATGGAGAGCTAATTTTTTGGGGGGTCTGGTTGTGGGCTTGAACTCTGGGCCTGGGCGCTGTCCCTCAGCTCTTCAGCTCAAGGCTAGCGCTCTACCACTTGGGCCACAGCGCCACTTCTGGCTTTTTTTTCCTGCTTATATGGTGCTGAGGAATCGAACCCAGGGCCTCATGCATGCAAGGCAAGCGCTCTACTGCTGAGCTACTTCCCAGCCCCTGAGAGCTAATTTTCTAATGTTAGTGATCCATCTAGATTTTGATCTCACAACTAAATGTGTTGTCACAGACACGTAAGCAGGTTCTTCAACTCATTGGAGACTGTAGGTTAGTAAATTACAGGGCCTGGTAAACACATCATATTAATTTTACATGGATGCGCTTGTAAAAACCGTATCTGAAGAGACCTTCCATATTCATCACATCCATTCTTGTATGTCTCCTTGTTGTTTCACTCACCACATTAATTACTCTTTCATATTTCTTTTCTCTCCAGTGCGCAGTCACCACGGGGCTGGTCTTCTGCAGTGGCCCCTTGGAATGGGTCATTATTCAGAAGTGTTACCACATGACACACACTCCTTTCTTCCATAGGAAATGTTACAAAGTTCCACAGACGTTGGGTGGGTTGTATGTAAAACTGACAGTAAAAGAGGCCCAAGCTTGGGTAGAACCGGTTACAGGAAGAAGAGAGGCTGCAGTTCCTGTGTTTCCAGTTAGTAAGGGAAGAACTTCAGAGCTCCCTGGCTAGCCTGGGGGGGGGGGGTTAGTGCTGCATTTCAGGTGCATAGATTAGATTCTTCCAAGACTCGACTACTTGGAATGAAACTTTTGACTTACAAGACATTTGTGATGCATTACTGCGTCCATATATTAAATGACTGGTTCCAAGGTGAACACGTGAACAATGCATTAAATCTTTGAGATCTAGCATTTAGAGCAATCCTACTTGGTGATCTGTAAAGTAATGGCCAGAAGCGATACACTTCATCTGAAAGTGCATTTTGGAAGTTTATAAAACTGCTGTATTGGGACTTCAATGCAGGGCCTGGAAAGCTGTCCCGTAGCTTTCTCACTCACTTAAGCTACAGCTTCATTTGGCTTTTTGCTGGTCAACTGGAGATAAGAGTCTCACCAACATTCCTGCCTGGGTTGTTTTTGAACCACAAGCCTCAGATCTCAGCCTCCTGAGCAGTTAGGATTACAGGCGTGAGACACTTTGTTGGGTTCTCAGTTCATCTATCTAAAGAGCCCTGCAATATTCTTTTTATTTACAAGGATCGTTTTTTTTTTCCAGTCCGTTATTTCTCCTTGGTTTTAGCATTTCAAAATGATGTCTGAAAGCTAGCATATAAAATTTGAGAGAGAGGAGAGAGATAGAGAGAGAGAGAGAGACAGAGAGAGAGAGAGAGAGAGAGAAACTATTAGTATGTTAGTAGGGACTCATTTTCCGTTTTTTTTCCTTGTATACTAGGGATCACTTCCAGGGCTTTCTACACACTCCACAAGCTCTCCTGGCAACACCCAAGCCTGATTCATTTCTAAGAAAACATTTTACTTATCACTGATGACACATCACAGGCATCCCACATCATTTTAGTAGTGTTGAAATCATGGAACGGCATGGAAAGAATCCTGCAGCGTAGCTGTGTTCATTAGCACCCCTCGGAGCCCTGTCAACGTCCTGGTCCTGCTCCTCTGCACGCACCATGAATACCCCGCCCTTCTCTGCGATATTGACACATTTATCAAAATTTATTTCCTTTGTTGTGTACAAATACCAATCCCATTTGTCCCCTGCTCATTCCGTTTTTCTGTCTTTAGTGAATAGAATGTCTTCTGATCTCCCTCCCTGAAATCCACCCCTACTGGGGACTGTTGCAAAGATCTGCCTGCTCTTTGTGCCCTCTGGTGTGTTGTTATTACTTAACATCTGGTCCCAGGACCACCATCAGCATCTGCCTCCTGAGGAGCTAGCTAGAACTGCAGAAACTCAAGGCAGGCACCAGTGGCTCACCTCTGTAATCCTAACTTCTAAGGAGTTTGAGATCTGGAGAACCAAGGTTCAAGCCAGCCTGAGCAGAAAAGTCCAAGAGACGCCTTCACCACGCCAGAGGCGACTCTAAGAAATTCTTGCTACTACAGAGATGAAAGTTGAAAGTGCTATGCTAAGTGAAAGCAACCACACACACACACACACACACAAAAGATAATATATGGTTTGTTTGTTTTTTTTGGGTCCCGTTGTGGGGCCTGAACTCTGGGCCTGGGCGCTGTCCCTCAGCTCTTCAGCTCAAGGCTAGCGCTCTACCACTTGAGCCACACTGCCACTTCCAGCTTTTTTTTTTCTTTTTGCTTATGTGGTGCTGAGGAATCGAACCCAGCGCCTCGGGCATACAAGACAAGCGCTCTACCACTGAGCCACCTTCCCAGCCCATGGTTTTTATTCTTAATACAACTCAACCCAACAATTTAGGATAACTTTCTGGCAATATCTACCAAAGCTGAATATATTCATCTCCTGTACTAGAAATTTTACCTTTGAAGTTTACATTCAGCCAAAAATTCTTACATAAGAGCCACATGAGCCAGACATCAGTGGCTCATACCTGTCATCCCAGCTACTCAGGAGGCTGAGATCTGAGGATCATGGTTCGAAGCCAGCCCAGGCAGGAAAGTCCGGGAGACTCTCATCTCCAATTAATCACAGAAAAAGTTGGAAGTGGCACTGTGGCTAAGTGGTAGAGTGCTAGCCTTGAGCAAAAGTTCAGGGAGAGCCCACAGTTCAAGCTCCAGGACTGGCAAAAATTAAATAAATAAATAAAAGAGCCACAGATAGCAACACATGATTGTAGTTTCAGCTTCTCAGAAGGCTGAGAAGGATCATGATTTAAGCCCAAGAGTTCAAGGGCAGTCTGGACAATGTAAGGAGACCCTGTCTCAAAAGAAAAAAAGAATTACCTAAGCCACCAATAGGCTTTGACTAGAATTTCATTTGCACTTTTTGTAAGAGTCCCAAACTGGAAATGGTACAAAAAGCCTAGTAACAATAAGGGACGAAAAGAGCACATGGTAAAATCATTACACAATGGCTCAACAGAGCAGTACCAAGAATGAACCTCTCACAACCTTTCTCAGGAGGATGTGACTTTGGTGAATCAAGAGAGTAAACCCAGACTGACAAAGCACAAGAAGCAAGGATCAGACCCTAGAGAACAGAGGATTCTCCAGAAAGATGGCTTCCTGCAGCCCCGAGCCCACTGGGAGGCCTAAAGTACTGGACTCAGAAGAGAATTTTAAAACTGGGGAAAGTTTAGGATTCGACTAATAAGAGAAATTGAAGGGAAGAAAAGAAAAAGTCAGAAATGGTTCTGACATAGGAGAAATGGATCCAGTGTCCATATTTCAGGGGGACACAGTGCTATATGGACACTGAGTTAAGCTTGCAGAGCAAATTCACCAAGTAACTGAATATTTTCACACTTGAGCAACGTAACTTGCTTTGGAAACAAAGGGAAGGAGACAGATGTTTGTGTGTCCAAGGCTGTGTGTGTGTTTAGCTACCTACCATGGAGATAAACAGCCCAAGTTAATTCCTCTTCTCCTGCAAGGTGAAATCAATACACGATGTCTAAAAGGGGAAGTGTATAAGAATGTTCATGTCGCTTAGCTATATGGGAGACTAAAAAATGAACAAAAGCATTTTAAAGCACAGATCTAGGATAGGGTAGAGAAGGAGATATAGGTGAGTGACCGTTTGGGAGAGGTAGGGAAGAGCTGGGATTTATGCTTTGCAATTTTTGTTGTTGTTGTTGCTTGTTTCTCCATTTGTTTGTTTACGATGATATTGATGCACAGCTCTGGCTGGCCTCCAACTTAAGATCCTCCTGCCTCAGCCTCCTTAGGCCTCAGACATATATTAATTCTTATAGAATTCTTATCCATTATCTAATTTTTTTAGACTTTGTAGCTGTTTAATTTGGGTTTTTAAAAAAAGTCCAAGTCAAAGATAAACCGAACTCACACCTGTAATATTACGCGTGAATTCAGTTGAGCTATCCAGAGAAACCACATTTTGAGAGGTGCAATCAGGAGTCTCTACTAGAAAGCCAGCGGCTGCAGAAGGACACAAGTCCCCAGACACATTACAGCCTTGAAGACACTTGATGCTATTAGGAAAACTGAGCTGTGGGGGAAAGAGCAGAACAGCAATCCTACCAACCCTGACCAAGTCTAAGGGAGAGCGGGAGAGGGACGGCGTGGGGACCTGAGGGAGTCAGCAGACATGGGACATGGCACAAGATGGCAGCTGAACTGGTCTGGGGCCTAAATAGAGATGCGGTCAGGGGGCAAGGTCAGCACAAGAGTCTCTCCAGTTCATGGCATAAGACTGGCAGGTCCAGTAACCTATTGTCCAAGTTCCTGCCCCTGTCTCTAGGAATTCAGAAACATCCATCACCTGGGGGTGGGGCTTCACCTTCATCCACCATGAAGACAAGATGGCACCCGTAGACTCAATTCCCCCTCATTCATCATGTTGCCAGGATGGTGCCAGTTAGTCTCAGTACCCTTACTTCAGTAATACTAGCTACCCCGGAGGCTGAGATCCAGAGGATCACAGTCGAGGCAAACCTGGGCAGAAAGTTCATAAGATTCCATCTCCAAAATAAACAACGAAAAGCCAGGCTGGAGGTGCAGTTTAAATGGTAAAGTGCCAAACATGAGCAAAGAAGCCAGCGAGCCTGAGCCCTGAGTTCATGTTCTGTACTAGAAAAGCAAGAAAAACGTATAATTAACTCTTTAAATGCTCCCAAGAAAAACAGAATAGAAGTCATTAGAGGACCAGTGATGATCCTTTAAAAAGAATAGTTTTATTCCACTTACAGGAATTAAAACAGTCGTAAGTATTAACACACCTTGGCCAATATTTTTTTTCCCTTAATAATGGAACACATTGCAGCTGCATAGTTTTGTTTCTGTAAATTTCCCCTCGGCTTACCTGTGGAAGCTGGCAGAGCTCAGATAAACATTTAAACTGATTAATTACAGGGTACCCGGTGCCATCGAGTTGGCAGAAAACATCAAAGCATCTCCGCCCACCTGTGCCACCGAAATCCCTCCTCAAACCTGGAGGCCTTCGCCCAGGTTGCTACATCTAAGTCACACTTGGTTCAAGGCCAAGGGCTCCATTCTTGGCACCTCCAGTGATAGAGCCGCTTGTCTGGGGGGGTGGGGCGGAGAGCAAAGTTGAGATACACAGTTATAGTTTACCTCACCCACCATCAGACCCAATGAGGAAAGGACAGGAGGGTGACCTCCCGAGAGTGGGGTGGAGTGGGGGGTGGGAGACTGGACAGGGGCCAGGAGAGAAGGCAGCAGGGCGGGAGTGGGTTGGGGTGGGGAGGGAGCACAGATCTGCTCTCCCTCCCCCCCAGCTCCTCCTCCAGGAACTGCTCCTAGCAAAGGACCCAAACAAGAACACAGCCCGCCCTGCCCAGGACACCCCTGCAGCTGAGGGGGGGGCGGATTTGTGGGGTTACTGCCTCATGCTTTAGATTTAATCTATTGGCCAAGGTTTTCTTCAAAACTCAGTTTGTTTCTTAGCTCTTATAAACGGAGGTAGAGCTGGGCTCACAGTGTAATCACAGCTATTCCAGAAGCTGAGATCTGAAGATGGAGGTGTGAAGCCAGCCCAGGCAGGAAAGTCTGGGAGACTCTTATCTCTAGTTAGTCGCCAGGTAGTAGGAAGTGGAGCTGTGGCTCCTGTGGTAGAACGCTAGGCTTGAGCGAAGAGATGAAGGGACACTGTCCAAGCTTTGAGTTCAAACCCCAGAACAGAGAGAGAGAGAGAGAGAGTGAGAGAGGAATTAGTCTTGCAAACAAACACTAACATTGCCTCCTTGTGATTCTTACGCTGTCTTTTTAGCATCACATATGGGGTAAGGTTGTGATTGGCTGGAGTCCCAACGGGCTTGAAAATACTCTCAATCCCAAAGAATGATGAAGTCTGAAGTCATCTGTTTGGAGCTAACACTCATTCTAGCTGAACTATTTGTAAGATTTATGAAATGACCCAACTACTCTTTTTTTTGAACCCAGCAATCTCCTATGTGTAAGAATGGAATGAATTCCTCCCGCCTGGCCAAACAGCCAAGCACTGGAATCCCAGGCCTGATGCTTTTCTTCTCACACTAAATGCTCAAGTTTGGAAGTCCTTATTTATGCTAAATTAGACAAAAGGGTAACAATTTGGTGTAACACACACTTCAATCTTAATCCTTCCCAAGTCCTGAAATACACTAAACTGAATTATGCTTTTATGTTTCCAGATCTAGGCTTTGTGATGACAAATGTAGTTATTTCTCTGACAGATTCCAAAACTTAGTCTCTAAGTTTAGTGTGAATTCTCTGCTTCGCTGGGGTGGAGCTCAGTAGTAGAGCACATTTGAAGTAGGAATGCAATTCAGAGGTACTGTGCCCAGGCCTGGGTTGATGCCCAAGCACTGCCCATGATCATCAGAGAGAGAGAGAGAGAGACAGAGAGAGAGAGAGAGGTGGACATCAGTGGCTCAATCCTGAAATCCTAGTACTCAGGAAGTTGAGATCTGAGAATCACAGTTTGAAATCAGGGTAGAAAGGTCGAGCCTCATATTTAATAAGCTACCAGAGTGGAAAGTAGAGCTGTGGCTCAGTGGTAGAGCTCCAACCTTCAGCAGAAAAAGCTAGGGGACAGTGCCCAGGTCCTGAGTTCAAGTCCCAGTGCCAGCCAAAAGATTTTTTCTTTAATTTAAAAAGGAAAGAAAGAAGGAGAATAAAAAGTAGAAGAGCACGTGTTAACATTTGTAAAGCCTGGGTTCCCACCACCAACTCTCTCCCTCCCTTGCCCCATGTGCCTCTCTCTCTCCTCTCTCTCTCTGTCTCTCTCTCTCCTCTCTCTCTCTGTCTCTCTCTCTCTCCTCTCTCTCTCTGTCTCTCTCTCTCTCATAATCACCAGTATTAGGACATAATTACCAGTATTGTCTCAGGCTATAAGATATTATAAAATTAAATCCAAAGATCTATGTGAAAACCAAAAAAACCCAACATTGTTCCTAGTCATCATGTTGCTTTTGGGCCCCTGAAGAAGTCCACATGTCCTCCGACGTTGTAATATCCACCGAATCATCCCTTCACGGAAAGATACAGCTTGGGACAGAAACATTAGAATGTCTTGAATGTGGAGACAGAGATTCAATAATTGTGAACGGTTGTCCCATCCCCCCTGTCCATCCTCCCCTCCCCCCCACCATTCATAGAACATCCTAGAACATGCCTCTAGGGCCATCTGAGACTTTCCCTGTCACCCTGCAGCTGGCTTGGGCAAAACAACAGCAGAGTTAAGCATCGCCTTGTCTGATGTGATTTCAGGAACGTGGCCAGCCCTTCAGTCAGCACACACCCCCTGTGAGGGTTCCAACTACCTCCCCCACCAAAAAAATAACTTTAAAAAGAAAGCCAGCCGGGCACCTGTGGCTCACGCCTGTAATCCTAGCTACTCAGGAGGCTGAGATCTAAGGATCACAGTTCAAAGCCAGCCTGGGCAGGAAAGTCTGGGAAACTCTTATCTCCAATGAACCACCAGAAAACCAGAAGTGGCGCTGTGGCTCAAGTGGTAGAGCGCTCGCTTTGAGCTGAAGAGCTGAGGGACAGTGCCCAGGCCCAGAGTTCAAGCCCCATGACTGACAAAAAAAAGAAAGAAAGAAAAGAAGGAAAGAAAGAAAGGAAGGAAGGAAAGAAAGAGAGAGAAAAGAAAGCAAGCCAGTATGATCTTGGTCTGTGCTGATAGAACTGTTGTTGTCTCTCCACCCCAAAGCATGACATACAATTCCTATAAGGAAAAGTAACTAAATAAACAACTGCAAGCACTTGTGTAGAGTTACAGCTTGCCTAAAGCTCCCCGTGATATTGGGGTTCATCGCCCCACTCAGATCATCCCCCTATACATACACATATTTTTTTGTGGGGTGGATCAGTTGTGGAGCTTGAACTCTGGGCCTGGGCACTGTCCCCTCAGCTCTTCAGCTCAAGGCTAGCACTCTACCACTTGAGCCACAGTGCCACTTCATGCTTTCTGGTGCTTTATTGGAGATCAGAGTCTCACGGACTTTCTTGCCCAGGCTGGCTTTGAACCCCAATCCTCAGATCTCAGCCTCCTGAGTAGCTAGGATTACAGACATGAGCCACCAGCACCCAGCTACACATTTTCTTTTGGTGCCTAGTTGAATGTCCTCTGGGATGCTCCAAAGCCCAATCTGAAACCTTCTATTCGATATTCAGAGGCACTTACCTTACTTTCCCCCAAGTGTCCCATGGAGACTAGACAAAGACCTTCTCTCTTGTATGTGAGGCTTATTCAAGCACAGTGACATTAAAGAGAAGGGACTAGAGGAGAAGGGAAGGAAATACAAGAAAAAGCACACGGTTTCTGCTTCCAGTAGAGACACGAGCAGCTTTGTTCGTAGCCTTGATTATTTTCTTTTTCTTTTCCTTCCCTCCCTTCCTTTCTTCCTTCCTTCCTTCCTTTCTTTCCTTCTTTCTTTCGTTGGTCAGGGGCTTGAACTCTGGGCCTGGGTGCTGTCCCTCAGCTCAACTCAAGGCAAGCACTCTACCACTTGAGCCACAGCATCATTTCTAGTTTTTTCTGCTTATGTGGTACTGAGAAATCGAACCCAGGGCCTCATGCATGAGAGGTAAGCACTCTACCGCTGAGCCACCTCCCCAGCCCCTAAAACCAAATTCTATCTCTTATTTAAAAAAAAAAAGCCATACAGCAGTCAAAACTGTGTCAGAATGGTGAGCAGAGAAGACCCTGCTGGCCTTGGGTTGGTACCATCGGCACAGGCCGCAGTTCCTGGGCCGTCTTCTGAGTCAGTCTCCACAAGGGCTCCGCTTTGGCTTAGTGCCCACACTCTCTCTCTGAGGGTCAGAAAAAAGCAAATGCTTGGCTGTCTAAGGAGAGCATGAGTTTTACCAAGATTCACGTGAACTCTATGCCTCACACAGGACAGTCATGCTAGATAGCTTAAAAAAAAAAAAAGGCATTCTATTCTCCATCAATTCTGACTTTACTAAAAAAGTTCACCAGGAATCCATGTTGATTACCTCTCAAAGCATTTGAGGTGGGCCTACCCTTTTGCTTCAGGTCTGCTAATATAGAAACTATATTTATAGCTATATTTTTGTTGGATGATCCCCTCGTGCTTGGAGTAAAACCCATCTAGTTCTGTGGGTGTGTTATTTTAACATACAGCTGGATCTCATTTACAAATGTTTAGGATTTTTCCTGGATGACTCAGAAGTGAGGGTGTTGTGCATAATCCTGTTTAGGATTGAGCATAAAATTTTCATTCTACTATTAATAATTGGGTGATTTCCTTCTCTCTCTAGTCTCTGTGCAGCTTAACTGTTTGCCAAGGAAAGTACCCCAAGCTGTGTGTCATGGTTTATGACTGTAATACCAGCATTAGGGAGGCTAACGCAGTAGGATTGACAGTTCGAAGCCAGCCTGTGGTGAGATCTTGTCTCAAAACCAAAAACCAACAGTGAAGAAAGGTGCCAGTGGCTCATGGCTGAGGGAAGGATCTGAGGATCGCAGTTCAAAGCCAGCCCAGGCAGAAAAGTCGGCAAATCTCTGATCTCTAATTAACTATAAAACAAAAACAAAAAACCCAACTGGAAATAGAGCTATGGCTCAAGTGGCAGAGTGCTAGCCTTGAGCAAAAAGGTGATCACAGACAGCACCCAGGCCCTGGGTTCAAGTTTATTCTGAACTACTGGTCCTCACACGGGGCGGTGCAGGTCCAGGTGGTCTAGGATGTGACTCAGAGCAAGGGGAGGTAGCTGCCCCCAGGTGTGCTGGTCACCCAGTAACGCAGGGGCTGGGTGGAAACGTCTGGGGCAGGCTTGTGGAGTCCTGCAGGGAAAACAAGGCGGGAGGGGAAGTCTACATGCAGACCAGCACACAGAATACGGCCCTTTTCCTGGGCAAGCCCAACAATGGCAAATTATGCAGAAAAATCTGAGAGAATCTGCAATTCACCAGAAAAACGAAGGTGGCTCAGTGGTAGAGCACTTGCCTTGTATGCATGAGGCCCTGGGTTCGATTCCTCAGCACCACACATAAGCAGAGAAAGTGCTGTAGCTCAAGTGGTAGAGCGCTAGCCTTGGGCTGAATTGCTGAGGGACAGCGCCCAGGCCCAGAGTTCAGGCCTTACAACTGATTAAAAACAAAAAATACAAAATGTTGGGCAGGAAGCATGGTTCATGTGGCACAGCACTAGCCACAAGTAAAAACGTTGATTAAGAATGTGAGGCCAAGAGTTCAAGCCATGGCACCAAGCCTAACTGTGGCATGAAACTTACAGATCTTTTTTTTTTTTTTTTGGTCCAGTTGTGGGGCCTGAACTCTGGGCCTGGGCGCTGTCCCTCAGCTCTTCAGCTCAAGGCTAGCGCTCTACTACTTTGAGCCACAGTGCCACTTCCGGCTTTTTTCTTATGTGGTGCTGAGGAATGGAACCCAGGGCCTCAGGCATGCAAGGCAAGCGCTCTATCACTGAGCCACCTTCCCAGCCCCAAACTTACAAATCTTAACCTTAGTGTATATATATAATTCTTAAAAACATTGTGTTCAAATTACAAGGAATCATGAGGAACAGTTAACATGGCTAAACACATAGAATAACTGAAAGAAGGCAGAGCAGCAGCAATGAAGTGAACAGAGCAGTACCTGGATGTATGCTAAATGACATTTGTTTTTCAGTTTTTACTGCTGACATTTTATTGTTAATATGTATAAAGACATATGAAAAGTAGTAATTCCTAATAATGACTTGAAAATAGATGATATAGCTGGGTGCTGCTGTCCTGTAATCCAAGTTACTCAGGAGGCTGAAATCTGAGGATTGTTGTTCAAAGCTAGTTTGGGCAGGTAAGTCCCTGAGATTCTTTTTTTTTTTTTTGTCGGCTGTGGGGCCTGAACTCTGGGCCTGGGTGCTGTCCCTCAGCTCTTCAGCTCAAGGCGAGCGCTCTACCACTTGAGCCACAGTGCCACTTCTAGTTTTCTGAATGGTTTATTGGAGATAAGAGTCTCACGGCTTTTCCTGCCAGGGCTGGCTTTGAACCATAATACTCAGATCTCAGCCTCCTGAGTAGCTAGGATTGCAGGTGTGAGCCTCTGGTGCCCAGCCATGAGATGCTTATATCCAATTAACTGCCAAAAAGCAGAAAGTGGCTCAAAGTGACAGAGCACTGGCTTTGAGCAAAAGAGCTCCTGGCCGGGCCCCAAGCCTGGAGTTCAAACCCCATGACCAACCAAAAAAAAGCAGAAGTGGTGGCATGGTTTAGATGATAGTGTGCCAGCCTTGAACAAGGAAGCCAAGTGAGAATGCAAGGTTGAGTTTAAGCATGGACACCAGCACACACACACACACACACACACACACACACACACAAGGAAGGAAGGGAGGGAGGAAGGAAGGAAATAGATGGTATATTCTAAGATCTTTGTATGAAACCATGTGCTTGTGGAATAAAAGCTAGAAAATATTTGCTGTATTTCATTCTCCAGCACACTTTATTCTTTTACATTCATTTCCTGGAATATGTATTTTAGAACTTTAAAGGATTATCTGGATACAGTTGAAAAATGTCTTGTGAACACTCAAGACATTAGTGACTTTCTGTTTGAATTTGAGACATCTAGAAGATGTGTAACAAAGTACATTCTGAGAACTTTCCTTTCTACCTCAGTCAGGTGGCTGGAAGGTTTTCAGGCTATGAGGTAGAGGAACGTGGTGTTCTCCAGTCCTTATGCAATAAATCAGAGCTATGCACACTGCGGGCAAATAAAATTGTATATTGTGTGAAATTTTGTTGGATCTAGTTCCATTCTCCATTGGCCAGAACTTTCATTTGGACACCATTATCATTTTCAAGAATATGTTCATAGGTGATAGCAATCTAAAGATCTGCATCTTTCATAGGTCTTGGGGGGGAAAAAAAAACAAAGAGAAAAGCTAACTGCTTTTAAGATAAAAGGCATTGACAAGTGAAAGAAGCTATTAATCCAATATGGCAAAACTGTAAATTGGATCAAATTAGGGAACTGACTAGAAAGACCTTGATATCCACAAGCAAAAAACACAGAGCAAGACTGAGGGACTTTGAGTTCAAGCCCCAATACTATCACAAAACAACACCAAAAAATGCTGTTAATTGGAAGGTGGCTCAGTGGTAGAGCGCTTGCCTTGCATGCTCGAGGCCCTGGGTTCGATTCCTCAGCACCACATAAGCAAAAAGAAAAAAGCCGGAAGTGGCGCTGTGGCTCAAGTGGTAGAGCGCTAGCCTTGAGCTGAAGAGCTGAGAGACAGCGCCCAGGCCCAGAGTTCAGGTCCCACGACTGGACCCCCCCCAAAAAAAAAACTGGAAAAAAATGCTGTTAATAACAGTGTGGAGGACTGGGTAAGAAATAGCAGTAGAAGAGATTATTCTGATTAAAATATACTATATGCATATTTGAAATAGGGTGAAACCCTTGAACAGTTAACATACACTACCACAAAATGGATGAGCGTAAACCAGGCTCTGTTGTGGGGGTGGGGCCTAGCAGAAGGGGAGGCGCACCTGTGAGGGTAAGAACGAATATGATTTATTTATTTACTTACTTATTGTGCCAGTCCTGGGGCTTGAACTCTGGGCCTAGGTGTTGTCCCTTACCTCTTTCACTTAAGGCTGGTGCTCTTCCACTTGAGCCAGAGCTCCACTTCTGGCTTTTTGGTGGTTAGTTGGAGATTAAAGTCTCATGACTGCCTGGGCTGGCTCCAAACGATGATCTTCAGATCTGAGCTTCCTAAGTAGCTAGGATGCCATGCCTACTTACCAGCATAAGGCCCAAATGGTGTGTGTTAGTGATGTGTGTGTGTGTGTGTGTGTGTGTGTGTGCATTAATGAAAGCTGTTGAAGTTGTTTTAAGGAGGGCTGGGAAGGTGACTCAGTGGTAGAGCGCTTGCCTCACATGCATAAGGCCCTAGGTTCGATTCTTCAGCACCACATAAACAGAAAAAGCCGGAAGTGGCGCTGTGGCTCAAGTGGTAGAGCGCTAGCCTTGAGCTGAAGAGCTGAGGGACAGCACCCAGGCCTAGAGTTCAAGCCCCACAACCAGAAAGAAGAAAAAAAAAAAGAAGGGGAAAGGAGGATAGGGAGAGTGAGAGGTGAGTTTGATGTATGTGTTGAATGCACGTAAGGAAGTGTCACAATGAACCTCCCATGTATAACTAACACATGCTAATTTTTACAGCTTTTTAAAAAACCAAAAAGGTTTGGGATTGGGCTCTTCAGGGGCAGCTTTTGCCTTGGTCCAGTGAGAACCGTCCCATCCAGCAACGCAGTCACGTGATTGAGGGGGCCTGAGTCAGGACCTAACCCTAGTGGGCTCATGATTTGCAGACATTCATTCTGCTTACTTGACCTTAGTGGCGGTTCAGTCAAGAGCAACCTTGCATGTTCTTGGCTACATAGAGTCCCTCCTAGGGTTCATATGTATGGGAGGGGGGGAATGCTTTGAGTTTTGTACTTTGGAGGTGGGGTGGACATTAATTAGAGGGCAGTGTCTTATCATTTCCTTGCTTTACAGGAAAGACAGCTTCAGAGGAAAAATCTCACTTGAGAGAAAGACTTGACAATGTCATGAAATGTCATGAAAGACCTTAGGTCTCTCATCTTGAAACCGCTCCACGCTGAATCCTCCAGTTACACAAGCCACTAACCTCTCACGCTCATGCTGCTCTGAATTGAGTTTCTGTTACTTTCAACAGAAAACACGTGAGCTACTGCACAAGGAACTAGAAGTGTGTAGAGGATACTCACCTGATTCATAATCTTATTTTCCACTTTTTGTGCTGGTGTTGGGACTTGAATTCAGCAGGGGCTGGGCACTGTCCGTTAGCTTTTTCATTCAAGACTGGTGTTCTACCTCTTGACCCACAGTTCCACTTCTGACTTTTTGGTGGTTAACTGTAGAAAAGAATCTCACTGACCTTCCTGCCCAGACTGGCTTCAAATTGTGAGTCTCAGATTTCAGCCTCCGGAGTAGCTAAGATTGTAGATATGAGCCACAGGCACCCAGTTTCAAAATCCTATTTTATTTCGCCAGTCCTGGGGCTTGAACTCTGGTCTTGGGCTCTATCTCTAAGCTCTTTTGCTCAAAGCCTAGTGCTCTATCTAGAGAGCCACAGCACCACTTCTGGCCTTTTGGTGATTAATTGGAGATAAGTGTCTCACAGACTTTCCTGCCCAGCCTGGCATATTAACCTCAGTAATCAAATCTCAGCCTTCTGAGTATCTAGGGTTAGTGAACCACCAAGCCCAACTCATAAGCTTATTTTAATTCTGGAATCTGTTAGCATTTTGGCAACATAAAAGTGCTTCATGGAAATAGTACTTTCATCCTTCTTTACAGCTCAAGCTCGGTGTAATTGATCAGATTTGACCTTCTTGTGTGGCCCATTTATAAACATGCTTTTTTTGTTGTTGTTTGTGTTTTGAAACCTAAGCCTCCTCTTCCATCTGTCAGCAGAGGTACACTATGTCACTCTTCTGTCCCTGTGGCCACTACAGAAAACAGCTCTAAACTGCCAGCTCCTTTGGGAATGTGTTTACTTGGAGGAAATCTGAACTGGACCTATGTTGACAGCTCTCTTTACTGTCTGGCTCAGCCAGAAGGAAAACTCTTGACACATAGCAAGCACTCCATAAATATTCATCGAGTAAGTGAAATGAAAACTCAAGCGAAAGAAAAAATTACGATATTAAAACACACACACACACACCAGGGATTTTATTTCAGCAGTTATGCATGAATTTGGAGACTTTATTCCCTTTGGCAGATAGGAAGCCCTTAGGGTAAGCATGGGTATGGTTTTTCACTGGAGAAGATTCCCACTTTCTAAGCCAAACTACAGGTCCTTGAGAAAAGTGTGTGAAAAAAAATTCAGGGGTCTCACAAAAAAGGAGAGTCTCATATGATGAGCTGGCTTTGAACCACGGTCCTCCCATCTCAGCCGCCAGTAGCTGGGATTACAGATGTGAGCCACTGGCGCCTGGTTTAGCTAGGGTTTATTTTAATATAACAGGTTAAAGGTGGGAGAAAGATAGAAAAAATGTCTCCTGCTCCCTGTGCAGGAAATGGGAGCTACAAAGTCTTAAAATGGCAGCCGTGACTTGCTGGAGGAAAGCCACCCCGTCCTCTAACAGCCTCAGGCAAACACTCTGCATAGCCAAGAAGATGCTATTTATTTATCATTCCAAACTTTGGAGATGCCTCTGGGCTTCCTCAGAACACGGGGATCTCAGGTGAGCTTTGGGACTTCCTTAACTGCTGTGAGCCTCTAACCCAGCGTCCCTAACCCTTCACCGAGCGGCTAAGTCTCACCCTTTCAGAGGGGAGGGCGGTTTTAGATAACCAGCCTTCCTGGGAACCAGGAAACTGCCGGGGCCTCAGACCTCCTTGCCTTAGGCTTGGCGGGACCTAAGCTGCAGTGTCTAGTTACAGACTTCCAGATTTACCAATCAGCCACAGCCCCGTGCTCCCCGACACCCTGCCCCTCCCCTCGGCCCCTTCTGTGTCCATGCTTGTGCTCTCTTTCTCCCTCCTTCCTTCCCTCCCATTCCCTCACCTTCTCTCCCCCCCCCCTCCATGTGAGGATTGCAGCTTGAAACCAGCCCTGGCCGGTTTCCAGTGAGACTCCACCAACTAACCACCAGTGGACGTGACGCTGTGGCTCAGAGTGGTAGAGTGGTAGCCTTGAGCAAAAGAGCTCACGGACAGCGCCCAGGCCCTGAGTTCAAGTCCCTCATGACTAACCCGTGCCCACCCCTAAATAAACCCCAACTCTGCTTACTGTCAAAGCCGCTCCTGTCTCTGACCCTCATTGCTCACTGAAACCTTGAACACTCTCCCTACATTTTCTAGCACAGAAACCGGGAAAGCACTCACCCCAAACCTTAAACACTTTCCTAACAAGCCTCGATGTTTTATCTCCCAGACCTCGTAACTTTATTTCTTCCTGGGTGCAACTTGAATCTTGCCCTTGTTATGTTTCCTAAGGGCAGTGTTTTCTGGTCTCTGGGTTCTCTCTCCTGCCACAGCTTCAAGGGGTCAGTGCTGTATCAGGGGCAGTGTTGCACGGGTGTCAGTGCTTGGCGGGGTCTGTGGGATGGAATCAGGGTCTGGACAAGAGCATCTCTGAGGCTTGGGCTGCACAGCCAGCACACCTGGACCCCACAGCGCATGCCAGGTGGCAGGTGAGCTAGGAGCGTTCAGCCACTACTTATCTCTGACCTAACTTCACCCACTGGCTGTCCAAGGAGATTATGGTCTCATCTTGGCTCCTGGCCAGGGCTGGCTTAGGTGTGGATTTCTGAAATGCTGATGGCCAGTGAGAGTCCCCGGGGGTACTAGTGGCTGAGGTCCTGTCCTGTTCATCACGGCTGAGGTCCTGTCCAGGGAAAAGTCCCAGAGACAAACAAAGAAGTGGAGGTACAGAGAGACTACAGAATCCCCACCATGAGGCAGAGCTCACACTGAAGCTCCAGCTTTACTATCAGGACTCCGTGGGGCTCCATTCTCCAGTCTTGCTCCAGCCCTTTACAAGCATAAGGAGAAACGGATGAATTTCATGACGTTGGAAACTTTCCAGAGATAACCAAGTGGCTGCTTTCTTGATTATTTTCTCCTCTGATATAAAATTCAACATCACCTAAAGTGACCCGTCAGTCACTTCCAATTATATGTACATCTCAGTGATGTATACATATTCAAATGTTACATGTGAAATTCCACTGGACTGTGTCCCATGGATGCCAAAGATAAGGAGTTATTTTGAGAGCAGGGCTGGCGATAGCTGTGTGGAGAAGACAGTGAACACCCATCCCCCATTCTCCCCCCCCCCATCCCTCAGACCCTCTGCAGGGAAGAAGAGATGTCATGTTAACATTCCATGGACAGTTCCCAATGGTAGCGCCTGTAGTCACTCCTTCGAGCACATCGCTGTATTGTTTTATTTTCCCTGTTAGGCTGAAGGGAAGACAATGAAACTCTTAAGCTTTCTGAGGCCAGTAAACTCATTAATTTGCCAGAATAAGTTTCTAGCTCCCTAGCACAGTACTTAGCCTGCATGGCCAAGCCTCCGGGTTCAATACTTAGCCTCATTATCAATTTTAAAATAAACAAGTAAAAATTGCTGGGCATCAGTGGCTCAAACCTGAGAACTGTGGTTCAAAGCCAGTCTGGGAAGGAAAGTCTATGAAGCTCTTCCATTAACAAGCAAGAAGCTGGGAGTGGTACTGTGGCTCAAGTTCTAGTCTTGAGAAAAAAAAAGGCTCAGGATTTGTGCCCAGGCCCTAAGTTCAAACCATAGGACTGGCATTCACGTGAATTGATTAATTGATAATAATAAATATAGCTTAACAGGACAAAGATGTGTTTCTTCTACTCAGGAGTCTAAGATCAAGAGAATCACAGTTCAAAGTCAGGCTGTAAACTCTTCATCCCAATGAATACAAAAATGATGTCATCTCAGCTATGTCGGAAGTATAAATACAAGGATCACGGGCCAGGCTACCCTAGGGAAAAAGTGAGACTCTATTCCACAAATAAGCTAAAAGGATTGGCATGGTCCATGCTTGCCTAGCAAGCACAAAGGCCTGAGTTCAAACCCCAGTACCATCAAGCTCTTGAAAAACAGACAAACAAAAAGAGCATTTTCTGCCAGGCGCCCTGACTCTTGCCTGTAATCCTAGCTACTCAGGAGGCTGAGATCTGAAGATCACAGAGATCTGAAGATCTCAGACTTTCCCACCAGCTGGCTTTGAACCTTGATCCTCAGAGCTCAGCCTCCTGGGTAGCTAGGATTACAGGCGTGAGCCACCAGAGCTTGGCTCCGTGCTGTTTTTGTTGCTGTGATTCTGTAGTGTAGTTGGAAGTCAGGTATTGATAGTTCCACTATTGCTTTTATTGATCAGGATTATTTTGGCTATTTGGGGCCTTTTTTGCTTCCATTTGAACTTTAGGATTGATTTTTTTTTTTACTTGTATGAAGAATAACATTTGATGGAGATTGTATTGAATATGAATGAATGTACTACTTTTTTATTAATATAGTAATTTTCAAAATATTAATTCTTCTAATTATGAACATAGGAGGTCTTTCCAGTTTCTAATGTCTTTGTTGATTTATTTCTTCAATGTAGAAGGCTTTCAAGAGCAAAACAAGGAATGCAGAGGGTATGTAAAAAAGAGTCATTCTCTTCCTCCAGTAAGGGGAAAGCAAATGCTCCCCAAAGGGATATTAACACCTGCTTTTAGGCAGAAGAGAGGAAGGGTAAAGAGTTCCTCCTCTGTGTGCTGTTTCTCAATTGCCTTCAGTTCAGAATAACTTTCCTGCTCAAGCTGCAGGTTGTGTGGTGGTGGTGACTTCTAATCCTCTTTGCTGCTTTGGGGATTTCAACTTGGGGGTAAAAAGAACAAGGGGAAAGCCTAGTAGGCTGATGACAGTTTTTGTTTGACTCAGTATCCAACTGAAAAGAATGGGGGTGGTGACTGTTTAGGAGCTTCTGTGTAGGCAGAGTGGTTGGCTTTGCTCTGTCTCTGTTGCTTGAGTCTGAATCCTCACAGAGTAAGTCATTCCTACCTCTCGCTTGTGGCTGTCTCTGCAATGCCTGGCCTACTGGGATTTCCCTCTGCTAGAGTTCAATTTGGAGGCTATTCATTTGGGTCTAAGCATGAAGCGCACACACACTGTGTGTGTGTGGTGTGTTTTATTTTAAAATTCTTTGTTCAGTTCCACAATTCCATTAAAGACTTTATTTGAAGTCTCTTTGCCTTTGCTTTAACATACTACTTTTTCTTTAATTTGATAAATGTATACGAAGATAGGTTTTGTGTTCTGAAGCTAAGTGCTTCTTTTTGTTGTTGGTGGTGGTTGTGAGGCTTGAACTCAGGGCCTGGGCTCTGGTCCTTGAATCTTTGTGCTCAAGGCTAGCACTTTACCACTTGAGCCACAGAGTCATTTCTTTTTTTTGGGGGGGGAGGGAGGGGTCCGGTCCTAGGGCCTGAACTCTGGGCCTGGGCGCTGTCCCTCAGCTCTTCAGCTCAAGGCTAGCGCTCTGGAGACCACTTGAGCCACAGCGCCACTTCCGGCTTTTTTCTTTTTTCTTATGTGGTGCTGAGGAATGGAACCCAGGGCCTCATGCATGCAAGGCAAGCGCTCTACCACTGAGCCACCTTCCCAGCCCTCCAGAGTCACTTCTTTAAGGTAGGTTTTAAGTCCTTTTTTAGCACATGGAGTTTATCAGATCTGTGTCAGGTCTAAGTCCACATGGCTCTTACTCTCATTGAGAGTAAGAAAGGTAAGTTAATTATGCTGATTTGACAAACATTTCTGGGATTTTCTAAAAGTAACATGATGTTGGTACCAGGTTGCAAAGATGATGTGGACAAAGCTGTGGTTTTCAATGACTTTTGTGTTGTGAAGGGATTCTCCATTCCGCTGAGAATGACTCATTCCCCGCATTAGCTGAACTAAGAGCCCTCTAAGATGCATTTGAAATCATCATTTGGACCAATGAAAGTGGTTTCTCATGAGAAGACATCCACACAGAAAGGAAAGCCTAACAGTTCTCTTAAGATCTTCCCTTATGAACAGTCATTTTGGTGACAAAGAACACTGATTTATGGAGGGAGGTGGAAAGAAGTCAATGGAAGCAAGTTCTCGTTAGCCATAGGTGAACACTCTTATGCTAATTCTCACTTGTATCCAATAGGCCATTTCTTCGGGGGCACAGAGGAGACAGAACCAATTCCATGATGCTCAACTCACCTCCCTGGAGACTTTCAATGCAGCAAGGACCAGTGTTGCTGCCTGTGGAGAAAGGGCATTGGAAGGAAGGTAAAACCTTACGATGAGTTTCATGTTAGAGATGCTGAAGGAGAAAGTCAGTGCTTCCTGTGACTCCAGTTTAACTGGAAACACACCCTGAATGTTAGACCAAACCAAAGTTGTGGGCTTCATTTGAGCTTCAAAAGAACTAGATTCCATGGGTTAATTATGCTGCCAGCTCCCCCCACACTTCCAGAGTTGAGTCTACTAGAACGGAGGCAAATGATGGGCAGAACAGGACACGACGCCGTGGAGCCGATTCCCCGTCTGTGCACGTTGGAACCGTTCCGCTCTATTTCCCTCGGCTTAAGATTCAGCCTGAAAGCATCACCAGCCATATAAATGACGCAGGACTTGTCCTTCCTGGATAGGGGAGAGAGCCAAGCTCATCTGGTGGGCTCACTGCCGAGGATTTGTCCGTCTATAAGAAACGGATTGGCCTTCCTGACAGTTCAGAATCTCTTGTTTGCTGCAGGAATCCTGCAACCAAGTCTGTCAGACATGTGTTTTCTTAAAAAAACACTAAAAAGTAAAAAGGAGTATTTAGGTGGCCTCTTTTCCTACACAGGTCTTAGAGGTTTTTTGTTGTTGTTGTTGTTGTTTTTCTTTTAAAGACAGGACCTTCGCTCCTGTCTCAGCCTCCAGAGTGCTGGGATTCCAGATGTGCGGCACACCTGCTTCTTCAGGTTTTTTTTTTTTTTTTCCTGACACACTGCCTTCACGTATCATCCAAAAACCCTAGCCACACCAGCTGTGCATGCGTGTGTGGAGTTTTTGTTCTTCAGAAAGGACGCTCGCTGTTAGGTGGAACAGGACCGTATCGTCTGCATTTTTACTAAAAGACAGAATGTCTGTGTTAGCCCTGAAAGAACACCATGTTTAAAGTATGTGTTAGATGAAGTGTGCTCTGGTTCCAAGGGATGGAAAACAAAGACAGCTTTGGGGGGAAAAGTAGAGCTGGTGAAGGTGCCTTGGGGAAAACACCAGCCATTCCTAGAGGCCAGGAAAGAGAGGCTGGAGAAGACAGAGCCCAGGCCTGGGCCAGCGCCCTGGATGAGCATGCGCATACCCGGGGACATCAGTACATTAAATGGTGAGTCCTGATATTTTGTTTCCAATACTTTTTGAAAAAAAAAATGAATGGGTCAGAGGTGTGATCAGTAATAAAAGGGGGCTATAGCTGGGTGCCAGTGACTCACGCCTGTCATCCTAGCTACTCAGGAGGCTGAGATCTGAGGATCACAGTTCAAAGCCAGCCCAGGCAGGAAAGTCCATGAGACTCTTGTCTCTGGTTAGCCACCAGAGAACCAGAAATGGTGTTGTGGCTCAGAGTCTCTAGCACTAGCTTTGAGCAAAAGAGCTCAAGGACAGAGCCCAGGACCTGAGTTCAGGCCCCAAGTTCAAGCCCCATAACCAACATTAACAACAGAAAAAGGAGATGAGAAACTTATCACTTGGTGTGGTAAGTTTCTTAGCTGATCAGTGTCTTCAATAGAATGCAAATGTGTGTGTGTATGTGTGAGTGTGTGTAAAGATCTCCCCCACATTCTGAAGGCTGTCTCTTCACTCTGTTAATTCTTTTTTTTTTTAATTGTGAGAAAGCTTTTCAGTTTGATGCACTCTCATTTGGCAAATCTTATCTTCTCTCTAGAATTGTTGGAAAAATCATTGTTTTCTTCCTGTCAAGATTTTCCAAGAAGGTATACCAAGAACACAAAACTTGACCTCAAGAGGTCTGGGTTCCAACTTCCCCCGACCTCCTGCAGAGAGGTTGCCACTCGTTTGTTCTCATTTGTTTCTTCCTTGGTCTGGAAGTCAGAGTAAGTCCAGGACTGTGGAGGGATGGTGAGCAGCAGTCCTGAGCACACAGGCAAAGCAACTGCAGGTCATTCCGTAAAGAACAGAGGCTGCTAATGACCACGCTGCATTCTGTCTCTAATGGACACAGACAAACCCTCCACCCCCACCTCGCCCCCCAATAAAAAGCAGTCTACCACTGCGATGCACCCCAGCCCTTGATTTATTTCAGTAGTGGGAAGGGCTTGCTGTTCTGACCCTTTTCCATCTGCATGGAAATAGGTTACAGCCCCAGCTCTGCCGGGTCCCTGCAGTGCAGGAGGCTGACGCTGCAGGGGCCCAGGGGCCTGCTGCCTTCCAAGGAACAGCCTATCTGTTGGCCTGCATGTTGCACGATTATTCTCATGCTTATGTCACGTTGCAGGCCTTTGGGGAAACATATGCGTTACTTTGTAGGTGGATGGAGGCTGTTTGGACAGCAGATAGTGCTCAGTCACCCCGAATGTTTGCACTCTGAGGTAACAGATTTCATCAAGGTTCATCGAGCAGGTGTGCAAGGCTGCTAACCGGGCAGGGAATATGGAGGGAGGGGACTGGGGACGACTAAGCTGGACATAGGTGATGTCCACCATGAAGTCTCATGTAATGGATGGACCTACACACACCACTGCCATGGATCTCAACGCCACCCTGACAGAATACAGGAAAAGAAGGCACAAGATCCATAACACAATATCCCCTATATAAGTCACAAATGCATATGCACCAAGTAATTGTACAGTTTGCAATGAGTCCTACGTGAATATACATTAAGTACATGCAGACCAGGTGTCAGTGGCTCATGCCTATAAGCCTAGCTATCAAGAGGTTGAGGTTTGGAGGGTTGAGGTTCAAAGCCAGCTTAAGCAAAAACCATCTGTGAGACACTTGTGTCCAATTAACCAGCAAAAGGCAAGAACTAGAGCTGTGGCTCAAGCTGTGGCTCAGGGACAGCAACCAATTCAAGGCCCAGGATTTGCACAAAAAAATCCAAATGGAGCCAAGCATGGTGATGTGCGCAGGAAATTTCAATTCTTGGGAGGCTGAGGCAGGAGGATGGTGGGTTGAAACCACACTGGGCCATAGAGCAACCGACACCTTTACCTCCAAAACTAATCAAAGGTATTGTCCCCGATCATGGTAGAAGAATGATTTATGCAAAGGGCAACACTTCAAATTAATGTGTTAATAATAATTAGGGCTGGGAAGGTGGCTTAGTGGTAGAGCGCTTGCCTCACACATACAAGGCCCTGGGTTCGATTCCTCAGCACCACATACACAGAAAAAGCCAATGTGGCGCAGTGGCTCAAGTGGTAGAGCACTCGCCTTCAGCTGAAGAGCTGAGGGACAGCACCCAGACCCAGAGTTCAAACCCATGCCCCACAAAAAACAAAATAAAAATAAAAATAACAATTATTCTGCTTCTGCTTATAATACTTCTGACACCACATGTGTTTTCCCACAAGAACAACCAATGCTTTGGATATTAATGGGGAATATACTAGTTCAATTCAATCCAGACATGAATGAAGTTACACAAAGCCCCCAAGTGAGAAGTTCATTCCCATAAGATGCCCGTCCTGAGACCCCGCCTCCTGCAGTCATGATCGACCAACTATAGATTGAGAACACAGCTTACTTACTTCTACAGACTGCATATTGACAGCTCCTCAGATTCATGTTGAAATCCTACCACCCAGTTCTAGCGGATGGCATCAGAACTTGGGGGCTTGGGAGGTGATTAAGTTATCAAGGAGAGGTGAAGGGGCTGAGGACAAGATATACACTATTCACAAGAGGAACCCTCGTGGTCCTGGAGCTAGAACTCAGGGCCTGGGTGCTGTCCTTGTGTTGAAGGCTGGTGCTCTACCACCTGAGCCACGGCTCCACTTTGGCTTTTTTGGTGCTTAATTGCAGATATGTATCTCATGGACTTACCTGGTGGGGCTGCCTTTGAACCATGATCCTCAGATCACAGCCTCCAGCACCTGGCTCAAAGTCCTTTTAATAAGGTCCACAAGCTCCCATTGGTGAGACAGAGTGGAAAGACAGCCACCTGTGAACTAGGAGATGGGCACTTCCAGACACCGCATCTGCCAGAATCGTGATCTTAGACTGCAGCCTCCAGCAATACAAGCAACGAAATTCTGCTCTATAATCCCTCCAGTCTTTGTTATCTTTGGTACAGCAGCCTAAATGAGCTAAGATCTTTACTAAATCTGGCTTCATGTGAAAGATATTCCAAAGGACACAAGTGAACGGTGAGGTGGGGTGGTAGGGTGAGATTGTAAGGCTCTCCGGCACACAAACATTCTCCTCAGAGTTGGGGTACCCACTCGCTCAGCATGTGGGCGCATCTGCCAATCTGGACATGCTATACCCCATTAATTTTTTTAAATTGTCATTATAAAAGTGATGTACAGGGGGTTACAGTTATAAATCTTTGCTCCATTTTTTAGACAAGGTTGTTTTTTTCTTTGTTTTTGTTTTTGGTCGGTTGTGGGGCTTGAACTCATGGCCTGGGTGCTGTCCCTCGGCTCTTGAGCGCAAGGCTAGTGCTCTACCACTTGATCCACAGAGCCACTTCTGGTTTTCTGGTGGTTCATTGGAGATAAGTCTCAGGGACTTTCCTGCCCGGGCTGGCTTTGAACCACAATCCTCAGATCTCAGCCTCCTGAGTAGCTAGGATTCCAGGCATGAGCCACAGGCGCCTGGCTAGTTTATTTTTTTATTTTTTATTTTTTTAAGAGAAACTCTATTACATAGGCATGATTGGTTAAATCACTGTTCATGAGCGATTAACTCAGTCTCCTACCCCTGTCCCCTCCAGAGGTCAGGAGATGGGAACAAAAATTCTAACCCTTTAATCTTAGAGTTTATTCCTCTGGCAACCATGCGCATCTTAAAGCTAGCTCAGAGCCTGCCAAGAGTTGCTTCATAAGCAAGATCTCTGGTACCGCAGAACGTGGCTTACTGTGCATAACAAAGGATTTTTGTGAACCTTATCTCTTTGGAAATGACAAGGGTTTTAGAAGCTCTGCGCCAAGAATTGAGGCTAAAGATCAAACTGTATGACAGTTTATACCTATAATCCCAGCTCCTCAGGAATCAGAGACAGGAAGATAGCAATCTGAGGACAGGCCAGCACAGTCAAAAGTTAGTGGAGCCCAGGCATTGAGTTCAAGCCCCATGACTGATGAAAGAAAGAGGGGGGGAGGGAGGGAGGAAAGAAGAAAGAGAAAGAGAGAGAAAGAGAAAGAAAGAAAGAAAAGAGAGGAAGGAAGGAAAGAAAAAAGAAAGAAAGAAAGAAAGAAAGAAAGAAAGAAAGAAAGAAAGAAAGAAAGAAAGAAAGAAAGAAAGAAAGAAAAGAGAGGAAGGAAGGAAAGAAGAAAGAAAGATAGGAAGGAAAAAAGAAATTCCAGCGGCTGGGGAGGTGGCTCAGTGGTAGAGTACTTGCCTTGCATGCCTGAGGCCCTGGGTTCGATTCCCCAGCACCACATAAGCAAAAAGAAAAAAGCCGGAAGTGGTGCTGTGGCTCAAGTGGTAGAGCGCTAGCCTTGAGCTGAAGAGCTGAGGGACAGCGCCCAGGCCCAGAGTTCAGGCCCCACGACCGGACCCAAAAAAAAAAAAAAAGAAATTCCAGGAAATGGAAGTGAGGTTTTTTCCTTTGTTTTCTTTTCTTTTTGTCTTGTTTGTCTATCTGTCTTTGGGAGAGTAAATGGAGGGACACAGAAATGGAGGGACAAAGGGTGAACAAATGCAGCAGTGGTCCTCACCAGACACTGTGTGGAAAATGAACTATACAACTTGTGTGTGGGGGATACTGGAAGAGAACAGGGAGGGGGTGACATTGTCCAAAAAGAAATGTGTTCTTTAACCTTACCTAACCCCTCGGTACATCCCCTTCATAGTCACAATAATTTTCTTTTGAAAAAAAAGCTGGGGGTATAGCTCAAATAGTAGAATACAAGCTTGAGCGTTTGGGGTTCAGTTCCCAGTACTGAAAAATAAACCAAATATAGTTAGCCCTCCTTCTCTATGGCTTCATCTGCAGACTCAACCACTTACTGAAGGAAAGTACTCAAGGAGAGAAAAATTTTGTCCGTACTGAAAATGGACAGGCTTCTTTCTCTTTGTTACTCCCTGAGCAATAGAGCATAACAGTTCACATAGCATGTGCATTTTAGTATTGTTATAAGTCGACTAGCAATGACATCAACAGAAGGACTATGTGTATCTAAGTGATTGAGCATCCTAGATTTGGGTGTCATTGTGTGGGAGTAATGGGCTCTTAGATTTAGTCCCCAGGAGTATTAAGGGAAGCCGATGATATATTTCTCTGTCTGTCTCTGTCTCTGTCTGTATGTGTGTATGTCTTGGTATTAGAATATGAACTCAAGACTTTGGGCTTGCTTAGCTGGCACTCTACCAATTGAACAAAGTTGTAGTCTAGCCTGGCTTTTTTGGTCATGGTTTTGGAGATATAGTCTCAAAGACTTTCCGTCTAGGTAGATTTTGAGTCTCAGTCCTCCTCCGTAGGTAGGGCCACAGTTATGAGCCACTGATACCTGGCTTGTATGTAGTTCTTCAGGATATGTACAGGATATCAATAATTGTAAAGAAACATTTGTCTTGATATTAAAGAAGACTCCAGGAAGTGACCTATGAGGTAGACATACAGGGCTCAACAATGCTAGGAAGCAGCAGGGAGGGTATTTCCCTTACTACTATTTTCCTTGGCACCCCCAGCCAGCCCTGAGAACCATAGTGGTCCTTCTATCTCCTAATAACCCTGCCCGGCCCGGTCAAAACCATCTAAGCACTGTGTCTACAGTCATCTCTCTGGAATCCATTGGATTTGTGTTGAAGGTAAATTCAGCTGGGGGCTGGGAAAGAGAAGAATGCTATTTTGGCTGAAGTGTGAGATACCGGGAAGATCTGGGCTACTCTGGTTAAGTAGAAAGAGCATTGTAGGTGTAGGCACCAGGTGATTAATGTCACAGAAAGAGGGAAGTCTAGAATAAACTCAGGATCCCGTCTAGAAATGAAGAAATGGTTTGCCACACAGCTCCGGGGTTTGGCAGCTGCGCCGAGAGGCAGCTCAGGCCTTTCTTAGTTGGAGCTAAGTCCGCTGTGAGCTTTCCAGCCCAGTGGCCCTGAGACAGCAGCTTCAAAGAGTGAACTTGATAAATTAAAAAGAAAACCATTGCTAGACATCTGTAATCCTGGCTACTCAGAAGGCTGAGATCTGTGGTTCAAAGCCAGCTAGGGCAGGAAAGTCTGAGAGACTCCTATTTCCAAGTAACCACCAAAAATCTGGAAGCTGAGCTGTGGCTCAAGTGGTAGAACACTGCCCTTGAGCAAAAAAGCTCAGGGACAGTGTCCAGGCCCTGAGTTCAAGCCCCAGTTTTAGAAGAAGGAGGAAGGGAAGGGGAAGGATATAGAGGAGAGAAAGAAGTAGGGGAAGGAGAAAGGGAAGAGAAGGGGAAAGCCAGAAGTGGAGCTGGGGCTCAAGGGTAGCATATTTGTCTTAGATAAAGAAGCTAAGAGACAGTGCTCAGGCCTTGAGTTCAAGCTCCAGAATTAGCACGAGTAAATAAATTAAAATAAATCAATTAAAGAAAGGTTATAATCCTAGCTCCTCAGGAGGCTGAGACCTGAGGATCACGGTTCAAAGCCAGCCCCAGCAGAAAAGTCTGGGAGACTCTTATCTCCAATAAACCACTAGAAAACTGGAAGTGGTGCTGTGGCTTAAGTGGTGGAGCGCTCGTCTTGAGCTGAAGAGCGCAGGGATAGCGCCCAGGCCCAGAGTTCAAGCCCCACAACTGACCAAAATAAAAAGGTGTACCTGGGCAATTTCTCTTAGTATGATATAAATTCTGAACAGTTCCTTTCTTTATGAAGGAATGTTTACGTGGGTGGGCTTGAAATGTAATGATGCTTCAAGTCTTTTCATAGCAAGATGATCTACAGCTGACTCATTCTGAACCAATATTTACAGCTTTCCAGATTTCTTTCTTTTTCTCCCCCCATCATCATGGGGCTTGAACCCTGGGCCTGGGTGCTCTCTGTTACCACTTTGAGCCATAGTGCCACTTCCAGTTTTTTGTTGGTTAGTTGGAGATAAGAGTCTCACGGATTTTCCTGCCTGGGCTGGCCTTGAACTAACTGTGATCTTCAGATCTCAGCTTCCCGAGTAGCTAGGATTACAGGCGTGAGCTACTGCTTTCTGGCTAAGCTTTCTAGATTTCACAGTGTATGTTCTGTTCTTTTTGTCATAAATTATCTATTAAAGTTTCATGGGGGTTTTGTTTGTTTAAGAATTTACCGTCAAAAAATACAAAAGTTACACCAAGAAAGAAGGGAAGGAAAAATCAAACCTTTAGGTTAACAGGATTTAATTTTAAAAGAAAGTAGGCAAATAAACATTGGTTTATCCAGATTATATTGTTTCTCAGGTGGCTATCTTATTTCTATGTTATTAGCTAGCTGGTATTTGTTTACCTGTTAGAAAGTTCACGCTTAATTCAGTGACAATCGCAAAATTTTAGTCTTTGCTGCTGGCCTGCTCACCCTGGATCTCTTTAATGAGAGGTGGCTTTTGAGTTTTCATTGCTATTTCATGCTAAACGTGTCTTCTTATCATTTCCTGTGGCTTCCTGGTGAAATCTACTATTGAATGAATCATTTTGCAGCTCATTTCTGCCTCTGGCACTCTAAGTGAAACTGGTAGAGAAGACTCACTGCAGAAAATAGGTTATTATACAACTGTCAATTATGAGGCCCTCTTAACTGCAGACCTACCAATTTTCTTGGACAGAAAAGAAGTTTTAGATAAGATAATAAGGATTAGTGAAAGAGAGAGCATTGTTGAGAAGGAGGAAGTGATTGGTGTATTTTCTTTCCAATTTCAGAAATTCGTAGCTCAAGGTGCCACCGAAGCCTGCCTGTCTCTATTCTAGCAGGCTTGCTCCAGCCAAAGGATACAGGAAGAAGATGGTTGGGTGGGGGGAAGAGGGGGCCAGATGGTGGTCAGGAGGCAGAGGGTGGGTGGGGCTCCGATGGAGATGGGGTGAGGGTGTAATTAGCTTCTCTTGCCTCACTAAACAAGCAGATGGCCACGCCCTTTGTGTCACCCTTTCCTGTCCTGCGGACAGGAGTGGTTGATCTTGTGGCCAGGCTGAAAGCCCATGTCAGTTTTTCTCTTCTGACTGTGGAAGTGGTGGACATGCAAAAGGGAAATTTAGATGTGAACACTGTTATTTCACAAAGCTACATGTTTTTTATCTTTTGCAATCACCATTTCTATTTCTTTGTCTATTTATCTTTTGACAGTACCAATGGCGAAGTGATTCATCCTTATTTAACTGACACAGCAGCTTGCATTTGGAGAGAAGGTGGCCTAGAGTGATTTCTGAGAAGTCACAGTCCACCGTGTGTTCCCTCCCCGCTGGGGCCCAGGCCTCCCCACCCACACCTGTGTGAGTGAGGGAGACGGCTCGGATCGATCAGTTCACAATCTCTCTGAAGCGTCCCAGACTAGCCTTCACCAAAAATTTCTTAAATTGAATCAAATTATAGTAGATCAATCACTACAAGCACTCTTCAATATGTATGTAAGTACTGACAAAGATTTACCTTTGTTATTAATTTGTTTATTTAGTAATAATTCTGGGGCTTGGGCTTGAACTCAGGGCACGGGTGCTGTCTCTAAGCTTTTTTGCTTAAGGCTAGTATTCAGCCACAGCTTTGAGTCCAGTTTTTTTGGTAGTTAAATGGAGATTAAGAGGATGGGCTTTACTGCCTGGCCTGGCTTTGAACCACCATCCTCAGATCTCAGCTTCCCCAGTAGCTAGGATTATAGGCATATGCCACCAGCATCCAGCTTATTATTATTTTATTTTTTTTTTGGTCCGGTCGTGGGACCTGAACTCTGGTCCTGGACGCTGTCCCTCAGCTCTTCAGCTCAAGGCTAGCGCTCTACCACTTGAGCCACAGTGCCACTTCTGGCTTTTTTCTTTTTGCTTATGTGGTGCTGAGGAATCGAACCCAGGGCCTCAGGCATGCAAGGCAAGCGCTCTACCACTGAGCCACCTTCCCAGCCAGCTTATTATTATTATTATTGGTCGGTCATGGGGCCTGAACTCTGGGCCTGAGTGCTGTCCCTTAGCTCTTCAGCTCAAGGCTAGCATTCTACCACTTGAGTTACAGCGCTACTTCCGGTTTTCTGGTGGTTTTTATTGGAGATAAGAGTCTCATGGCCTTTCCTGTCTGGGCTGGCTTTGAACTGCAATCCTCAGATCGCAGCCTCCGGAGTGGCTAGGATTACAGGCGTGAGCCACCAGAGCCCAGCCCAGCTTATTTTATTTATTTGTTTTAATCTTTAAATAGTTGTATAAAGGAGTTTGGATTCCACAGGTCTGTTAATGGATCAATGCCATGCCTTCGATCATTCTCCCCAGCTCAGTTTTAGGTCAATGCTAGGTCTTAAACTCAAGGCCTCTCCTTCTCACACAGTGTTTTCCCTCAAGGTAAATGCAGAAAGCGTTTGATATGATACAGACAACATGACGCTGAATAGGATGGCGTCGTTCGGAGAGCACACTTTTTACCCTATATATTTTTCATTATATTTTGTGCTATTTAATAATAGTAATGACAATAATAATAATAGATTGTGCTACTAAATAACATGTTACAGACAAGATTCTGATTTTCAGACAAGAGCAGTAGGAAGTAAGATGAAAGGTTTCAATAGTAAATAGCTCTTGACTCATCATCCACAAGTGTCTCTGTGACAAGGTAGACTTATTATGAGAGGAGCGATGGGTGGGAAATCAGAGTACTTAGATCCTTCTTTGTTCTAGATTGTTCTACTTGCTTATGTGTGCCAGAAAGGTGTCCGTATTTCCTCTCTGCACTTGCCACCAAGGATATCCTTTTGTATGTCTGTGTGTGGGTACCAGCGCTTGAGCTCAGGGCTTGGGCACTATCCAAGGCTGGCTCTCTACCACTTGAACCACCACTCCACTTCCACTTTTTGGTGGCTAATTGGAGATAAGAGTCTCAGGGACTTTCCTGCTTAGGGTGGTTTCGAACCTCTATCATTATATTTCAGCCTTCTGAATAGCAAGGATTACAGGTATGAGCCACGGGTGTCCAACTAAGGTTATCATTTTGCTTTAAAGAGCCACTAAAAAGGCAACCTATGGGGTTAAAATTAAAATACTGGCTAATGTTAATGGAAGAATGTCATTTTAATTGTTTCGTGGTGAATCAGATACTTTGGATTTACTTCACTTTTAAGTTTTATTAGCTTGTATTAGCTGTACTGGGGGGGATGTCATTCTAGACATGTCTGGACATGTACACCATGCATCCTGATCAGTCTTACCTCTTCCATCTCGGCTCTCCATTCCAGTCCTCCTGCTTTAAAATATTACAGGTTTCTTTTTTGTTTGTTTTTGGTCCTGGGCTTGAACTCAGAGCCCAGGTGCTGTCCCTGAACTTTTTTGCTCAAAGCTAGTGCTCTATCACTTTGAGCCACAGTTCCACTTCTGATTTTTAGGTGATTAATTGGAGATCAGTGTCTCATGGCCTTTCCTTCCTGGGCTGGCTTCAGACAGCAATTCTTGGATCTTGGCCTCCTGAGTAGCTAGGATTACATGCATGCGCCACCAGCACCACTAACATGAGTCTCTATTATTATTGTTATTGTTATTATTATTATACAATCTATGCCAGAAAAATTCAATCTAGGTCAAATCTTAGTCCATTTTCCTTCTGGTCCTATAGCCATCGCAACATCTGAGCCTGTTTTACTTTCTTTTCTTTTTTTTTTTTTTGTGTGTGTACGAGTCTTGAACTCAGGGCCTGGGCACTGTCCCTGAGCTTCTTTTGCTCAAGGCTAGCACTCTACCTCTTGAGCCACAGCACCACTTCCAGCTTTTTCTGTGGTGCTGAGGAATCAAACTTAGGGCTTCATGCATGCGAGGCAAGCGCTACCACTAAGCCACCTTCCCAGCTGCACATTTGACTTTCTTTGTCATTCTTTTTTTTTTTTTTTTAAAGTATGTGTTAGTTACCCAGAAGTGTTTCACTATGGGATTCTTTTCCTTTTAAACATAAAAATGCTGCTGGGTACTGGCGACTCACACCTGTAATCCTAGATACTCAGGAGGCTGAGATCTGAGGATCGCAATTCAAAACGACTAGTACTAGCATACACACACACACACACAGTAAAAATAAAAGCGCTGGATTCACCCCTGTGACTCTGTAACTTCCCCTTTTCCTAGGACAGTTAACCACTCTTTTCTCCCTCCCTCCCTTTAGATCAACACAACTGAAATTCATGAACGGAAGTAGAGTAAATGAAAGAAACTGGGAAGTTAAGATTAGAGAAATGAAAGCCACTTCTTACGTGACAACACCCTTCTGAAAGCCTTGTGAAGGAGTTATCTGGGAGTGATTTTTTTCCCCCAGTGACTGCCACGGGACTGGCATGTCTCTGTGGTCCCAGCTGGGTGGTGGCAGCCTGGTCTCGCTTCCTTGGGCATATGGTTGGATACTCAGATAGTTCTGGATGCAGCTCAGGAGCTCCAGTGATACGGGCAGCAATTCATCCACCACTTCCTCTGTGTTCTCCACAGCACCCTCTCAACTTCATCTTACCATCTCTTGATGAGCATTAGCTTCCTTTTGTCCTCACCCCTAAACCTGAGAAAGCTACTTGGGTGTGAGGAGCTGTCCTTCTTCACACTCCCAATCGAGGGCCCTTATAAAGGTCTCTGACCAAGAAAACTGAGCTATACTTTACTTTTTAAAGCATGTCTTACTAAAATATCTACTTTGTTTTGTTTTACTAGTCCTGAGACTTGAACTCTGGGCCTGGGTATGCCTGAGCTTTTTCTCTCAAGGCTAACTCTCAAACACTTGAGCCACAGGTCCACATCTGGCTTTTTCTGAGTAGTTTATTGGAGATAAGAGTCTCACAAACTTCTCTACCTGGGCTGGCTTGGAACCATGATCCTCAGATCTCAGCCTCCTGAGTAGTTAGCTAGGATTATAGGGGTGAGTCACCCGCATCCGTCCACCTTACTCAAATATCTTTTGTGCCTTCCAAATATAATTTTTTTATTTCTTTGCTTTTTGAGATGGAGTCTGCCTGTGTAGTCCAGACTGGCTTTGAACCTTCCTCCTCTAGTCTCTTAAGTGCTGGGATTACAGGTGTGTGCCAGCATGTCTGGCTTATTCCTTCCCCTTTGTGTTTTACATCTCTACCCTTGTGATGTGCTTTCTGTTTAGAAAGTTGTTCTAGCTGGGTGCTGGTGGCTCATGCCTGTCATCCAAGCTACTAAGGAGGCTGAGATCTGAGGATCATGGTTCAAAGCCAGTCTGGGCAGGAAAGGCTGTGAGACTCTTATCTACAATAAACCATTCAGAAAACCAGAAGTGGTGCTGTGGCTCAAGTGGTAGGGCACTAGCCTTGAGCTGAAGAGCTGAGGGACAGCGCCCAGGCCCAGAGTTCAAGCCCCACAACCGACAAAAAAAAAAAAAAAAAGTTGTTCTAATACTTAACAAATTTAGGTTACTAGATTACTAGAGATTAGTATCTGTCTCTAATCAATGAGAAGATAAGATAGGTACCAAAATTTATACTCTTTTAAAATAAAACCATGGGGAAAATATTGAAGGGGAGACACTGATCAAAATGCATTGTACGTACAGACTGCCATGTTGCAACCTGTTTGTACAATTATTTAAAAATAATCCAAGTGATGAAAAATAAAGTGAAATTATTACATTATACGTCTTTCTTTTGTTACTAAGTCCTCAATTTCATAGTATTCAAATTCCCATCTTCCCAAAGCAAGAATATCTGCAGTCTGTCTCCTATGTCATCCTTATCACCCGTCTCAAGTACTTCTTAAATCTGACATGAAAGAAAATCTAGGGGCTGGGAAGGTGGCTCAGTGGTAGAGCGCTTGCCTTGCGTGCCTGAGGCCCTGGGTTCGATTCCTCAGCACCACATAAGCAAAAAGAGAAAAGCCGGAAGTGGTGCTGTGGCTCAAGTGGTAGAGCGCTAGCCTTGAGCTGAAGAGGGACAGCACCCAGGCCCAGAGTTCAGGCCCCCCCGACCGGGCCCCCCCCCAAAAATCTGATTGTGTGTTAACTTCTGACTCTTGTGGAAATCTGTAAGTTTTATAGTCTTGATGTGAATAAAAGGTCCATAGAAACAAATAGAATTCAAGCAGTAAGTAAAATGAAAACTTTGCCACTTACCACTTCTAAGTCTATCTTGTGAGGTTTAAAATTTAATAAATAAGATCAGAATAGGTTTTTATCCTTTAATCATGGGAAAATGCACAGATCTTAAACACGGAATTTATTTTTTTTTCCTTTGTTTGGTGCTATTGTGCTATTGACTCAGGACTTCATACTTGAGTTTAAACTTGAACCATACTTGAGTTCAGATTGTCCCCAGTCCCCTAGCCCTTTGTGTTTTCCTTTCTTTCCTTACTATCTCTGCTTCAGGATTATAGGCAAGGGTCACCACACCCAGTTTTTGAGATAGGATCTGCCTTTTTACCCTGGCTGGCTTCAAACTTCAAATCCTTCCCTATCAGCTAGCTGAGATTACAGGTGTGAGGCACCACACCCACTCTAATTAAAGAAGTCTGTGTATCTATGACTCCAATCAAGACATTGAGCATTCTTGACACTCTACAAGGTACTTAATGCCATCTTCCAGCCAATTCTCAGCCTCATCAGCAACCGTTTTCTGATTTCACCATGAATTAGATTCACTTGTTCTTAAAATTCATATTAACAATGCAAAATGTATTCTTAATTCTATTGCTTAAAATTCTATTTGTGAGATTTTAACATATATATATATATATATATATATATGCAAGGTACATATACATTGCATGGGCATAGCTCTTAATTTTTCCATTAAAAATTAATTTACTGTTATTATAGAGGTGATGTACAGAGGGATTACAATTGCGTGTCAGGTAATGAGTACACTTCCTTTTGTATAGTGTCTTCTGTTCCCTCATTTTTTTTAAATACGTTTTTTTTTTGTGTGTGAAAATACTGTACAGAGAGGTTACAGTTACGTGAGCAAGGTAATGAGTACATTTCCGATTGAGCATTGTTACCCCCTCTTTGTTTTTCCTCTACCATCCTCTCCTGCCCCACCTCCCCAACTCCTTCCTCCCTCCCTAAAGTTGTAAAGTTCGTTTTCAACATAGTGTCTAGTACATCCAATTTTTCTATTTTCCTTGTTGATGAACGTTTGGATTGTTTCCAGCGTTTGGATTGTTTCCAGCTTTGGCGACAGAAGACAGGCTTTCCTCTCCCCTTTGGCAGAAGACAAATCACAAGGGAAGAGAAAGCGTATAGGTACTATTTGTATGTGCATATGTAAAGCCTTCAGGGAAAAAAAACAATGATCTGAAGAAATGGTTAAGACTGAGGACTTACAGACCTTTTAAACAGAAGAACAACAAGCTAATGCACAAGCAACAAGACAAAGGAAAGGAGTTTTCAGTTTAGAGGGGTGGATCACAGACGACTGGATTACAATGGGGAGGTGGGAAGAAGCGGGTGTCTGAGGTGGGCTTGCGGGGTATAGATCTTACCTCTAGCCTCTGCTGTCTTTGCTTTCTGTCCTCTACAGAGGACACTTCAGGCGCACGGCAATGGCATCTGCTGATCATAGACGGAAGCCTTAGGGTCCATGAACAACATAGGTTGTTTCAGATATTTGTCACAGCAACAAGGCGAACTCATTAACCAGTTTCCAATATTCACAATATATTCCATATGCCTAAAGCATTCCATATAAAATGCAACAATCTCACGTTGTTATAGCTCTTTTCCTGGAAAACCTGTGAAGCTGATTTGAAGTGATCTTCCCCCACTGTGAGGTCTAGTTCACATTTTTTTCTTCTAGAATGCTCTCTCATGTGGTCCTGACTGAAGTGACTTTTTTCTTCATTACACAATTGCAGCGGCCCTAGTGGTGCGATGCTTGTTATCCGTCACTCCTTCAGGCCGTTGTAATTTATGCCTCGGTGGCTTAATCTACTTATGCACATGTATATATTTCATTTCCACAGGAAAAGAAACAATTGAAATCAGGAAAAGAAACATGGAGTGAAGGAACTATTTCTTATACTTGAAAACTCTCTTTCCTTTATGCTTTGCTTATTAAATGACACTTCCTGTTTTCTATGATTGTTTTAGATAAGAGATAATTATTCTTTCACAACCCAGCTTAAGTAATTTATTTGTTTTAATTATACAGTAGTTTCATCAATTTTCCATTTTTTTTCTTGACCAGGCCTAAGGTTAAGATAGTTGAATAAAATCTTCTCCCCCCACTGCTACAGTTATTTCTTAGCTTACTGCACTCCTAATGTAGACTGTTTAAAATAAAAAGCACAACATAAGGAGATTAGGGATTCCAGCTGAGAGTTCCCTCTAATTCTCTCTGGGGATCTTGAGTTGCCAGTTTCAGGTCTCCACAAGGTTCAGAATCCATTTGCCAGTCCCTAGAGACGCAGATGGTCTTTCCTGCTCCCTCCTTCCCCTACACACGGACTTTCCCATTGGTTGGAATGCTCAGGACACTACTTCACTCATGTCTTTTTAGCACTTCACACTTTGAGGCATACTTTTTTTTTTTTTAATATATCTGTTCACTTGTCCAAAGGTGGGCTGTTGAGCTTCTCAAAGCAGGCATTATATAAAACTCAGTTTTTCTCTTGTTTGTGGGTCTGCTCGTGGGCCTGAACTCTGGGCCTGGGCGCTGTCCCTCAGCTCTTCAGCTCAAGGCTAGCGCTCTACCACTTGAGCCACAGCGCCACTTCCGACTTTTTTTTCTTTTTGCTTATGTGGTGCTGAGGAATCGAACCCAGGGCCTTATGCATGCAAGGCAAGCGCTCTACCACTGAGCCACCTTCCCAGCCCCGAAATACTCGTTTTTTTCTTGCTTGGTGCATAAATCCTCATCAAATGTTTGTTGAATAACTGCATGCATTTATGAGAGCAAATGACAATGGCTTTTTAGACATTAAATTTCTTCACATTTCTATCTTTTTTTAATGTTGCAATTCTTGAAGACATTTAGGCCAGAAAAGATTATATAGCTTATTTCTTTCCCCTAACGCCTGTGAGCTTGGATGTGTGTAATAAGGTTTGAGATGATTCCAAACACAAAGTTTGCTATGTGAATGATACATACTCCGCTCTGTATCCCCCTAATCCACTTTTAAACTGTGAATCTTGTCAGATCTTTTTGTTATTGTTGTTGGTCATGGGACTTGAACTTGGTCTGGGCACTCTCCCTGAGCTTTTCTGCTCAAGGTTAGCACTCTACCACTGTGAACTACAACATTACTTCTGATCTTTCTGGTGATTAATTGGAGATAAAGAGTCTCACAGACTTTCCTGCCTGGGCTGGCCTTGAACCATGATCCTCAGATCTCAGGCTCCTGTGTAGCTAGGATTATAGGTGTGAGCCATTGGCATTTGGCATAGCCTATATTTTTCCCAATCCAAATGACTCAAGAGTTGAAGCAGGTATCAGTGAAGTTTCTCTACTTAGTGCGGCAGTTGATTGGGACTTTAGAAAACATGAAGGACGAACAAATTTAGCAAAAAGAGCTTGGAGTCGGTGGCTCAAGCTACTGATAGTAGCTACTTAGGAGGCTGAAATCTAAGGATTGTGGTTTGAAGCCAGCCCAGGGAGAAAAGTCTCCAATTAACCAACAAAAAGCAAGAAGTAGAGGTATTTGCTCACATGGTAGAACACCATCCTTGAGCAAAAAAAAAAAAACAAACAACCCCCCCACAAAACAACCAACCTCCCCCCCCCGAAAAAAACCCACAAAAAACAAAAAAACTAAATTAGAGTACCCTGGCCCTAAGTTCAAGCTGCAGGACGGGAATACATACACCATCAGCAAGATGAAATAGGCATAATTGGGTATGGAAAAAGTCAAGAGAATAATAGGTATCCAACCAAAAATATGTATAAATGCCTAAATCTGAGCTAAAACCCTTTTTTGTACTTAGGAAACAAAATTACCATTAGCATCAGTTATTCATCCAGCTCCGATGCATAATCTGTGTCCAGCTCCTTTCATATAATATTCAATTTAATCCTTATAATTTCCAGTAAAGTGAGAGTCATCCCATGCTTCTAAGATAACACTATAGAATGTATAACTGGAGTTACCCGGTTGTCAGTAGCAAATTCTCAAAGGCTGGATTCCCATATGTGTGGTTTCAGATAGGGGGATAGAATGTATCTCCTAAATGAATCTCTCAGGTTGACTCTATCCAGAGAAAACTACATGGTGTTGAGAGCAATAAAAGGTCAAGGTTAGTATCACTTCAGTCTTAAAATCTCAAAAAGAGGACATCATTTTATTATTTTTATTTGTTTTTTGCCTGTCGTGGACTTGAACTCTGGGTCTGGGCGCTGTTCCTCACCTCAAGGCTAGTGCTCTACCACTTGAGCCACAGTGCCACTTCCGGCTTTTTCTGCTTATGTGGTGCTGAGGAATCGAACCCAGGGCCTCATACATGCAAGGCAAGCACTCTACTACTGAGCCACTTTCCCAGCCCGGGGACATCATTTTAAAGGAAATATCCAAATCTTATTTTGATGTTAGAGAAATAAATGGGAGTAAGGAATTAAAATCCTGTGATCAAGGCTGCTTGATTCATTTTTCCTATAAAACTGCCCGATCCCGCTGAAGACATCTCCCTTTTGGGAAGTGTAAAATAGTCACTGCTGTTAAGACCTTGCCCTGTTAAAGCCTCATTTCCTTATCAATAATTTGGATTTTTAAAGATTCTTTTATTGAAATAAAGATGCCTTTACTGAGACCCTTCTACCGACTACTTAAATACTTACAAATGCCAAACGCCGAGTTTAAAAATCTAAGTTTTTCAAGTCTTAATTCTCTAGCAGGTAAGGGCGGTCAGAGAACCGGATGGGAACTAGCACCACTGCTAGAAGAGGAGGCCTGGTGCGCTTCACTAGACGCCTGCACACGACCTGATTGACCTTTAAAGGCCACCCGGCCCAGGTCTCCTATGACGAGCGACCTGTACTTACTGCACAGGTGTATTCCTAGGTGTGTGAGGAGGCCTACACGTAGCCGGCCTGCTCATTGAAACCCCGCAGCCGTCACCTGCTCCGTAGCGTTAAGGTAAAGGTGACTCAGTTTCCCCACAAAGCCGCCGGGTGGGTGGTGGGGAGAGACTGCCCACTCAGAGCCAAGGTCCGCCCCGTCCATGAGCTTGGAAGGGACGTAGCTAAAGGATCGGTGAACTTTCCGCCAGGACCCCCTGCCCGGGGGGTGGGGGGGGGCTGCCCTTTCCACCCGTGCGCATGTGCGCACCGCCACGGTCCGACTCCATCCCGGCAGCCGGGCGGGATCGGAAGCCCGCAGGCCGGCCGCGAAGCCGCCCACGGCCAGGCTGCCGGGCCAGCTGCGT
>NW_012267243.1:11818797-11832150 GCF_000151885.1 Dipodomys ordii | reverse complement strand
CTGTGGCTAAAAACGTGCTCAAGGCCGCCGGGCCGGGAGAATCGTGACCTCCGCCCCCCGCGTGTGCGCACCACTCCTAGGCTGTGAACTCAGGGCCCTGCGCCTTTGCTTGACCTTTTTCTGCCCAAAGCTGGCGCTCCACCACTTGAACCGCAGCTCCACTGCCGGCTTTTTGGTGGCTAGCTGGAGATGAGAGTCTCAGGGACTTTTCCTGCCTCGGCTGACTTCGGACCATCTTCCTGAGTAGCTAGGATTACAGGTGTGTGACACCGGTGTCAGCCTTTGGTTTTTAAGATGAGGCTTCTATGCATTGTTCCTACTTCAGCCGTCAGAGTAGCTGGGACTACAGACATGCACTCACTCACAAGTTCTGTTCCTGTTTTTGAGGACACAGAGATATATGTTTTTGTTTTCTTTTTTGGGTATTTACATTTATAACTCAAAAACTGCTTGCCTCCCTGCTTGTTGGCCTCCCTCCTTCCCTCCCTCGCTCCCTTTCTTTTGTTCCAGTCTTGGGTCTGGGTGCTGTCCCTGAGCACCCAGACCCAAGGCTAGTGATCCTCAGATCTCAGCTTCTTAAGTAACTAGAATTGCAGGCCTGAGCCACTGGCACTTGGCTGTTATTTATTTTTGATCCCCGCCCCCGCCCTTTATGCCCCAAATCTGGTCTCAGTCCTGGACACCAACAGTCCTCCTGTCTGCTTCTTTAGTGCTGAGACTTACAGGCCCGCTTATGTTCCTGTGGTCTTCCTGCCCCCCAGGCACCGACCCATGGGTGCTTGTACTTGGAAATTCTTTGTGAGATGGGTCACCTTTCTCTGAGTTGCCAGTTGTGTTCTACTTTTCTGAGTCAGTGATTATCTTTTGAAATAGAGGGTCAACTTATGTTGTCTCCGTCTTTCTATAATTTTTTTGAAAAAGTTTCAAATATGTCATTGGTTATAAACCTAGCACCATTTGTGACCATATACCTATAATCCTAGCTATTCAGGAGGCTGAGACTCAGGGTTTTGAGGTTCAAAGCCAGCCCAGGCAAAAAAATATCCACGAGACTTAGGAAAGGACATGTGGCTGAAGTGATAAAGTGGCAGATGTTAGCAAGCAAGCTGAGTGAGCCTGCTTGAGTCCCGAGTTCAAACTTAAGTACTGCCAAAAAGAGAAAAAAAGATTTGGCACTGTTATGTGTGTTATTAAGAAGGAAACCTCAAATCCAGTCCTCTTCTGGAGCTCTTCCAATTTTAGACATGTTAAAATGTGACACAGATCAAGTATCTGGTTTGTACCCCTCACTTGCAAGTGTGGGAGATACAGAGGTTGGAGAAATTAAAGCCCCAGGTGTTGAGATTGCCAAGCCAGGGATACCTGGCAAGGGAATAAAAACCGTTTTGTGTGTGGTGATCGGAGCGTTTTCTTGCTGTTTTCTAATAGTCTTTGCAGCTGTGCACCAACTGCTTCCCCAGGCTGCCACCTGGCGGATGATAGTTGTAAACGTTACTGATTAGAAATCACAGGCTGGTTTCATCAGGATTACAAAGAGAAGAATGTATTCTTATCAGTGATAGATAGGGCAGTCTGTGTGGTATAAGTTAGGTATATCTGATGCTACAGGAGTGGAAATAAAACATTATAACAGACTGTAGGGATTGACAGTTGAAGATCTCTGAAGTATCAAGTGAGAGTCTGAGTATTATATGTAGGTCTGTGTTACAGTCGGTATCTTCCTATTACAAGGATCAAATGTGTTTTCTAACATATCATCAGTTGCTTGAAACATGCCACAGCTTAATTCCTGTTTAGAAACTTTCTTGCTTAGATTTGTTCCTAAATAGCCTCTTTTTTTTGCTGATTAAATAAAAGTCTGCCTTCAACATATCTGAAACTTTCTGAAGACTTGTAGCCATAATATCTTTCTTTAATTAGCAACATTAGTTATACAGAAGGGGATTTCATTGTTACATTTTTATACAGGTCTAAGCATTTTCCCATTGGTCTTAGCGCTAACCATATATCTGTTATGAATTGGCTTCCCTTGAACTCTGCTCTTAAGACATTTGTGCACTGACATCTTTGGAATCTACCTCATTTTAGTCACATTTTGGATTCTCACTCTGGATCACATTACTTCCTTTTGCTGGAGAACATCTTTTAGTAACTTTTTCAGAAAGAATGGCAGGCAATTGTGTTTCACAAATAAGAGACTGTAGGTCTCAAAATAACTTTTGTCTTATGTCTAATGTTTGCTTGATCGCTGGGCTGGACATAGAATACTGTTTTGTATCATTTTGTATCAGTACTTTTGCTCTGTTGTCTTCTAACATTCAGTGGTGTTAGTGTTTGTTTAATGTTACTTTTTTGTAGTTGCCTTTTTTTCCCATTTTTTTCTAATTGCTTTTGGGAGTTTTATTCTAGCCTGCTTGTTTGCTTGCTTCCTTCCTTGTTAGTTGTGGGGCTTGAACTCAGGCCTGGACATTGTTGAACTTTTTTTTGCTCAAGGCTTGTACTCTACCACGTTGAGCCACAGCTCTTTCTGGTTTTGTTCTTTTGGTCTTTCTGGTTTTGTTCTTTTGGTCCGGTCGTGGGGCCTGAACTCTGGGCCTGGGCGCTGTCCCTCAGCTCTTCAGCTCAAGGCTAGAGCTCTACCACTTGAGCCACAGTGCCACTTCCGGCTTTTTTCTTATGTGCATGCCTCAGGCATGCAAGGCAAGCTCTCTACCACTGAACCACCTTCCCAGCCCCTCTTTCTGGTTTTTGATGGTTAATTGGAGATAACTTATCTCCTGCTCTGGCTGGCTTTGAAGCTCAATCTTCAGCACAGCTGCCTGAGTAGCTAGGATCATAGGCAAGAGCCACCAGTCCCCGGAATTATCCTAGTTTTTTGAAGTTTTCTGAAGCATGGATATGCTGTTGTACTTCCTGTCTATGAAAAGTACACCCTTGCAGTTTGAAGGTTTGTTTTTTATTTTTTTTCTGTCTATATGTATATGTATGTGTGTGTGCATATATGTATTTTTTTGACAGACATCTTGGTTATAAATGGGTCATTAAAAGTAGTTAATTAGCTGGGTGCTGGTGGCTCACGCCTGTAATCCTAGCTACTCATGAGGCTGAGATCTGAGGATCGTGGTTCAACACCAGCCTAAGCAGAAAAGTCACTATGAGACTTTTATCTCCAATGAACCAGCCCCAAACTGGAAGTGGTGACATGGCTTAAGTGGTAGAGCTCCATCCTTGAGCACAAGGAGGCTCAGGGACAGCGCCAAGCCCTGGGTTCAAGCCCTGCACTGACCAATCAACAACAAAAGCCACAGCCGATTAAAGATGGGCACTGGTGAGTCATGCCTGTCATCCTAGCTACTCAGAAGGCTGAGATCTGAGGACCGAGGTTCAAAGCCATCCCAGGCAGGAAAGTCCATGAGACTCTTATCTCCAATGAAGCACCCCAAAACTTTTAAGTATAGAGCAGTGGCTCAAATGGTAGACTGCTAGTCTTGAGCAAGAAAGCTCAGGGACAGCACCCATCCAGATTACTGTGCCTTTATTTTACCACCCTGCCTTTATTTTTGGTTCTGAGTAGTTTACTCAATTTCTTGCTATGTAGTCCAGTCTGGCCTCAAACTCCTGAGCCTCACATTTGTACCTCTTGAGTTTTGGGATTATAGGTGTCAGGCCTCAAAGCCAATGTTTCCAAAATAATCTTTGGCATACTGCACAAAAATATTATTAAGGCATAAATTCTTTTTTTTTTTTTAAAACAAATGGTGTGTTTCTTTTTGGGGAAAACAGAATTCCTCTGATATTCTTTATCAGTATTTCTGATGAAGAATTTGGATTTATGTGTTTTCGTTTAAAAGATGCATCTGGATGCCAAAGTGCGGGCAAGTGTATCCCCGGCCCCGGATGGTGCCCTCCTGAGCGCTGCATGGGTCATGTTCAGCTTTCTGAATCTTCTCAAGGGCTAAGAAACTGGGGGCCTCGTTCTCACCTGTCACTTGCTTGACTCAAAGTTCAAAAACAAAGTCATAGTCAGGGGCCAGTGGCTCCTGTCTATAATCGTAGTGACTCGGGAGGCCCAGGTGTGAGTTATCTCAGGCTACTACCAAAAAGCTGGACATAGGGTTGCTGCTCAAGTGGTAGAGCTACAGGCTGGAGCAGGAAAAGCTGAGAGATAATGCCCAGGCCCTGAGTGTTCAAGCACCCATACGCGTGTGTGTGTCCGTGTGTCCCCGTGTGTATCCAATGGGAGTACCAAACCTGGTGTCCAAGTCTAGGAAATAAGCCCCAAGTCATTCAACTGCGGGGCATTTCCAACTCTTGCTTTCAAAGGGTGTCTGGGAGCGTGTCTTTTAGGGTTTAACTTAGAGAGTATGCCTAGGTAGTTGTGGTGAACTCAAGATCCAAAGAAGCTGATGTAGAACGGAAGATCCATCACTGTAAAACATGCTGCACGTGTCTGCTGACTGCGTGGTTGATAGCACCCTGTCTCACTGAAGGATGGAGGCTAGCAATTTCTAGAGGCCAAAGGACCGTGTTTGTGCAGAAGCTTTCTGGCTGACAGGATGGCATTATTGCTTAAGAGTTGCCTAATGTGGTTACATATTAATTAATGACTGGTAAGGGTGATACAGTTTATCAATATTTGATGCTATCAGCAATGGAAGATTTGTCCTTTTGGGAGTTATTTACCTTTTTTCTTGGAATTCTTTCTGGTTCTTGATAATTATTATTTATGTTGGTGACATAAAAAGAGTAAAAACGGTCTTAGGTTGATTCTAATGGTTTTGTTTAGGACTGAAAAATGAGGTTTTCCTTAGCTAATCTGCCTGATTTTTTTTCCCCTTTTTTCTTTTTCTTTTCTTTTTTTCTTTTGTGCTGAGGCTTGAACTAAGGAGCTGGGTATTGTCTTTCAGTTTTTTTTTCTCCAGGCTGGTGCTGTACCACTTTTGGCTTTCTGCTGGTTAGTTGGGGATAAGAGTTTCACAGACTTTCCTGCCCAGGCTAGCTTTGAACTATGATCCTCAGATCTCAGCCTTCTAAGTAGCTAGGATTATAGACATGAGCCACCAGTGCTTGGCTAGGTGGATTGGATTTTGGACTTAATTTGGGTCCCCTAGCAGTATGCTTGCTCTTGGGGCCTTGTGCGTGTTCAGGTGCCACTGCTAGTTGTGGCATGCTTTCAGCTTTGCTCTCTGCTTGCTTTGGAGGTGGAGTTTGAACTTTTCCATCCTGGGTGGCCTTGAGGTGTGATCCTCCTGGTCTCCACTTCCTGGGTCACTGGCATTACAGGTGTGCACCATGCTGCGCGCTTGGCTATTCATCTGGGTGATAGATAATAGAATTTTAGTACTTTTACTCCTAGAAAGGGTCGGGTGTGTATGTGTTGTATGAGTGCATTGTGTGTATGTGCGTGCAGGCATGTATGTGTGTGTTGTGTGTATGTTTTGTGTATGTGTGGTGTTTGTGTGTTGTGTGTTTTGTATGTATCTGGTGTGTGTCTGCATGTGTATGTGTTTTGTGTGTGTGTGTGTGTGTTGGTACTGAGCTTGAATTCAGGCTGTCTTACTCTTGTTTTTTATTTTTGCTCAAAGCTGGTGTTCTATCATTTAAGCCACTCTCCCACTTCTGGCTTCACTGGTTAACTGGTTTTATCTACCTGGGCTGGCTTTGAACTGCCATCTAAAGATCTCAGCTCGGGTTACGAGCATGAGCCACCAGTGCCCCGCTACAGGCAGTCTTAGATCGCCTCGCCTAACCAGCTCCTCTGGTGGGTAAGAGAAGGGGCTGGGGACATTGAAGTCTTCCTGTTGTGGCCCAGATCGGGGACATGTGTTTGGCGCCAGGCCTCGTGGCAGATGCCCTCTTGCGAGCCTCTGCTTTGCCTGCTGCTGAGGAAGCGAGCCGGGTGCGGCCGCATGTTCTGCAGACAGAGACCTCTGCTGTCTGTGCCTGGGACTGGAAAGCGTGGCCGGACAGTGTCGGGCCCCGTGGGGCGCTGTTTTTGAGATGTGGTCGATAGCGCGCAGGAGGTGATGCGGGGTTGTCACAGGGGGTTGGGGTCCCGGGGATGCCCTTGGCTGACGAGGACCGGCTGTAGTTGAGCCACCGAGATTTCTTTCATCTGAACTTCTCACCAACGACCCTCCCACTCTCTCTGTGCCTCAATAATTCAGAAGAAACTGATACCACGGTGTAAATCTTTCATGTGCATGGCGGAGTTGGCCTTTGCTCTTTAGCCAGGACTCGCTTGCGGCTCTAAGCCACACGTCCAGGCAGATGCTGGGGCCTCAGGGAGGCCGCCCGCACTGCCCCTTCCTAACCAGCTGCCCACCGCTGCGGGGCTGCTGCCCCAGCCGAGCCGTGGCTGGGGAGGAGCACTTTTCACTGGAGCACAGCGGGGCAGAGGACTGCGAGGGGACCGTCCTTGTGACCAGGACCATGTCTGTGTGAGACCCGGTCTCAGAACAAACCCGGAGAAAAGCCGACTTGAGCTCGCTGTTTATTCACAGAAAACATCGGCTAGAAGACCAGGATGCTTTAATCACCCTTTAAGACTCTGTGCAGAAGTGGGATCAGTTCACTCCTTTGGTGTAGAACATTTGGTTTGCTTCTAGGCTAACCCTTAAAATCTTCACTACTGCCTATTAGCGTGGTGGCCATATAATTTAGCATGTGAATTGGGTTACATTTGTATGGAAGAGGGCAGTTCATCTCTGCAGAGATAGCTGGCGTATGAGGAAATGGTCTTGAGCAAATCAGCTGTCCTGTAGCCTCTATTCCACACTGCGCACGCGCACGTGTGTTTGTGTTTGCTGGCTCCAGCCCACACTTGCATGTGGTGTCACCCACGCTGGGACTTGTCTCCTATCTGTCATGTTATTCTTCTCCTTTCTTCCTTTCCTCCCTCCCTCTGGGGCTTCAGCTGCCTCATGCCTTTCTTTCAGCTGGTGCTCTGCCACTTGAGTCACATCTCTAGGCCAGCTTTTTGCTATTTAGATGAAGATGGAGAAAAGTCTGGCTTTTCTGCCCAGGCTGGCCTTGAAGTACAGTTCTGTAGATCTCAGCTTCCTGAGGAGCTACAATTGCAGATGTGAGCTACCAACCAGTCTTTATTCAGCCCCCTTTTGCCCCTATGGGGTTTCTTGTGTCTGGATGTTATCATATTGGGGTCGCTCTGTCTCATTTCTTCAGAGAAGTACTCTTTGACTAATGGGATTCAGACATTTCGATGTATACCGTGAGAAAAGGTAACACATCATCCATCCGTAGCAATGTGTATGTATGTGTGTGTAATTTAACACAGTCTGTAACTAACAGTGTGTGTGTGTGTGTGTGATTTAAAGTCTCAAGAGTTCTTCACATTTTGAAAAAAAAAAAACAACCACCAAGTATTTTGAAAAATGTGCGTCTGCTGGACCCGCACAGTACAGCCTTCTTCCTTGCCTTTGTTCACCAAGTGTAGAAAGACAGCCCGCGGAGCGCTGGCGGCTGGCATGGGCTTCCCAGTTAGGAGTAGCGGGCCGTTTCAAGTATGGAGGAGGAGGGGTGGAGCTTCTTCCCAGCTGGGCTGTGATTTCATTGGAGCCCTTGGAGCGCCTGGGTCCCATCCCTGACGCCCACTGCAGGGGACTGTGACTGGAGCTTGCGCACACCTTCCATGTGCGTTCTGCTAGTAAATCCTAATGACAGGGAGCCAGGAGAGGAAGAGCAAGGAGGAATTGGCAGTGTAGCTTGCACCCCTGTGCCCGGGGCTCCGGCACCTGTCTTTGCCATGGTAGCCAGTCTTCTGGCTGTGTGTGCACAACTCTGCTGCTGTGTCTGGAGTTGGAGTTCCTGCAAGCCAGCACTTCTACTCGGCCGCGTGTGTGCGTTTGTCTCCCAGCCGCGCTAGCCCTGAACTGACCCAGGGCTGTCCTTGAGTCCCCTCCCAGGCATCTGCCACTGTTGACTCCCGCTGCGCAGTCGCAGCTGTGTAGGTGTTAGTGCTCTGGAATTCTGAGTGTGCGCAGGAAGCAAGTGTGTTCATGAACACACTAGCAGAAACACGGATCATGGTATTAGCATAATTCTCACCAGAGCTCAACGGTATGTCATCAGATTTTCTTCTCTGTCTTATCTCTACTGACCTGTGAAATTAGTACCCCCAGTCTGTAATTATGTAGAGCCCGTTAAAACACCAAGCCATGTAGAAGTATTAGATTTCCTGTCAGTTTGTCTACGGGACGATTGTGGGTTTAGGCTAGCTGTACTACAGCAGAAACAGGGCTGTAGCTTAAGTGGTAGAGCACCTGCCAAGAAAGTACAGGGCTCGTTCAAAGCCCAGTGCTCTGAAAAAGTAAAACAACAACAAAACAGGCAAGCAGACAAGAACGGCTTCCGGAGCCTCGTGCCTTCCCCAGGCCAGGTGATTGGGAAAGCTGACAGAGGCATTGCAGATTTTCAAGTGTTGGATTAGGATGTTCTACCTGTAAAACCCATGCAAATATTCTAAAATCTGAAAAAGCGTGAACTAGGAAATGCCCATCATCCAATGTTGTACTAGTAAGCTAGAACCACAGATACTCGGAAGGAGTCCATGCTTGTCGTCAGGTGGAGTTTATTGTGGGGATGCAGGCTGCCCATGTGTGAGCGCCATGCGCTGCGTTCAGGGCGAGAAGGACAGAGCATGTCATGCTGGAACATTCAGGAAAGGCATCGGGAGTGTACTTCCCCTCTGTGACAAAAACCTTCAAACCAGGGAGAGAGAGAACAGTTACTGAGGACAGTCTGGACTGTTTACTCCACTAACTTATGGGGAAAGGTCAAAGTGTTCTCCCTAATACTAGGAATAAAACAAATGTGTCTGGGGGCTGGGAAGGTGGCTCAGTGGTAGAGCGCTTGCCTTGCATGCATGAGGCCCTGGGTTCGATTCCTCAGCACCACATAAGCAAAAAGAAAAAAGCTGGAAGTGGCGCTGTGGCTCAAGTGGTAGAGCTCTAGCTTTGAGCTGAAGAGCTGAGGGACAGCGCCCAGGCCCAGAGTTCAGGCCCCACGACCGGACCCAAAAAAAAAAACAAAACAAAAAAAAACAAATGTGTCTGTATGCCAACAGAAGTTTTTGCTAAGAATGAGGCAAGAAAAATAAAGTCAAAGGCATTCAGATTGGAAAGGAAGGCATTGCAGGTAATGTGATCTTGCATATAGAAGATCATAAGGAGTCCTTTAGAATGAGCTAATAAGTCAGCTCAGCAAGGTTATAGAATACAAGCTTAAAAAACGTTATTTAAAGAACTTAATTTTTTAGCCTAGGCTGGTATGAAACTCACAATCCTCTTAGCTGAGCATCTTGAATGTTGACATTACAAGTGTGGGCCACCATGCTTGGCTTCACTTGTATTTAAATCAAGCAGTGAACAGCCTGAAAGAAGTTGGCAAACAACTTATGATAGTAAAAAAAGAATCAAATGCTTGGGACAAATTTTTATAGAAATAGAAGATTTACATATTGGAAAGTTGTAAAACATGGTTGAAAAAGTAGAGAAGACTTTGCTAAGTGGAAATGCTTCACATTCATACATTGGAAGATATTAAGTGTCAGTTCTCTTAAGTTGTCCTATAGATTCAGTGTTCTCTCATCAGATTTCTTGGATGTATTTTGAATAGAAAGAGGCAAGCTCACTCTTGCAGTTCACAGAGAAATGCATCAAAGCGGAATAGCCTCAAATTGCCAAATAGTCTTAACCAAGAACAAAGCTGAAAGACTAGCCTTTTCATAATTTAAAACTATCCTAAGTGTGGCACTGGCCAAAGGATAGGAAAGTTCAGGTTATGGCTACTTTGCTCGTCAACAGACACATTGCTGCAAGGCCAGGAAGGTAGCCCTTGATACTCTATACTGCTAACGGACGAGTTTTGTGAGACAGCTTAAATTGCATCTAGAATCCTAGCTGCAAGAGAGTCAGAAAATGTATTTTTTCAAAAGCTTTCCTGGTATATGAAAGCATAATGAGAAGGGTGGAATAGACATTGGGTAAAGTGGTCCTGCAAAAGGCTGGGATATGGCGTGGCACAAGAGACAAGTGCATGGCTCCGAGTTCACACTCAAGTACTGAGACTAATAAGAACTCACCTCATTGTACATCTTCCCCCCCCCCCCCGCCCCGTGATTTTGGTGTTTTTAGGTGATGTCAGGTTTGAGATTCTGCTTTATTCTCTCTAGAGAATAAATATTTCATGCTCTGCCATAGTGGGTGGGGACCACAGCCCAGGAGCAAGGAGCTTTCTGGGGATAGTCTTTGTTTCACACAGAGATTCTCCATTAGCCTGTCACCCTCCGTGTAGGTGACTTCCTTTTCAAGATAGCCCTGTGTGTGACTTTGAATTCACTCATTCATCTGCACCAGAAGTCGCTGTTTCAGTTGGGTTTCGGGACAGGGTGACAGTCTAATCATTGTGTAAGGTGCCATTTTTTTGCCCAGAAATCACATCTTGTCTTCTTGAACCACTGTGTATGCTTTCCTCTCTTGGTGTGTCAGGGAAGTCTCTGACAAGTCTGGCTTGGTAATTTGCAGTGTTGCATGATACTATTCACTTGTTAGCGTGGACTCTGAGCCCAGGGCTAGGCCACAGTTGTACCCACACCTTTCCCACCACTCTAGGCTCCCCAGGGTGAGTCACAGAGCCATGGATGCCCAGTTCTTTGGGAGGCTCTTTTCCTGTGATGTTGGGTTATACACGACGAAGAACAGTGGACTTACAAGTGATGTAATAATTACTGAAGAAAATGTGGGTTTTTGGTGTGAAGGTGGCTGTTGGAATTAATGACGGGTATAAAAGCATTCTCTTCTAACCACGTTATAAAACATGCTCCCTCTTCCCTTCCCCTTCTCCACTTCTTATTGTGATATTTTTTTCTTCAAAGAACTCATTACCTGCCCTTGACACATACATATTTGTGCACCATGTGACTTCCCACAGTAAGGTGCCTCCACTGGATGTTGTGCATCCTAGACCAGCACCTGACACCTGCAGGTGGGTGACAGAATTGTATTGCTCTGTGTGTGTGTGTGTGTGTGTGAGAGAGAGAGAGAGAGAGAGAGATGGATAATCAGTTTTATTAGGATTTAGTCTGTAAGTGCTTCTAAACCTGGTCTTTTTTTTTAAGGATGAATTTCTGTTTAAAGGAATGGTCCCATAATCCAGTTTTATTCTCACTTCATATTTTTTCCAAATTTAACCTGGCTTCAGTGATGGTTTGCCTGTTCTGAAAGGATTGTTGCTAATTGTCTGCGAATTGGCTTAGCCAACCACTGGGAGCTGTCCTTGGCAGCTTTTGCATTTGTGCAAAAGCACCTTAATCATTTTGCTTCTGTGGAGAGTGTGTCTTGTTAATAGAAATTGTGACGGTCAAGCTTTCAGGAATGTGTGTATTACACTTATTTTAATTACAGGGACATCTGTTCATCTTTTTGAGAAATACTGTGAATCCCTTCCTTCCCTTTTCTCCTTGGAAGGAAGGTGATTTGGACAGCACTGAAACTGACCAGTGAATGTTGGAGCAGATATATTAGATTATTTCATTTTATGCCAGAACTTTTATATTAGTATTATTACATTTATTTGTTGGAGACAGACTCTTGTAGGGGGAAGGCTGCCATGTCTGGTAGGACAGAAGATTTTTATGTAGGCATATTAGTAGTCTTTAAGCTCAAAGTTTATTTTCTTTAAAAGTCTGCACTGTGGCTACGCTCTGCGTCCTGGGCAGTGCTGTTTGCTGCTTCTGTGAATAGTGCCCCAGTGCTGTGTGTTGCAGCTGCTGCCGCACGGTCCCAGGGAGCAGCGCTCCGGCAGCTGGCCCCGCTGGCTGGCTCCTGGGTGGAGTGGCCATGTTGTGAGGCATGAATGACTCTGTTTTGTTTTTGGTGGTCATGGGGCTTGAACTCTGGGCCTGGGCGCTGTCCCTCAGCTCTTCAGCTCAAGGCCAGCGCTCTACCACCTGAGCCGCAGCGCCGGTTCTTAGAACCGAGACAGTTCTTAGGAGTAAGTGCTAACTTGATGTTTTCTAAAACTACTTTGTTTTGCTGGCTGTGCTTGAGGGTTTGTCTCTTGTTTCAGATATTTAAGGGAAATGGGTGATTGATTGTGATTTGTGATGTGTGATTTATTGTCAGGAGTGTGCATATTTCTAGCATTAGTTCCTATAATAAATTTCAAAGAGAGCACTGGAAGGTCTGTATGTGGAGGTAGAAATAGTTTAGTTGGCAGGTCGATGACAACAAATCCACTCAGGAAAGAGTGAAAGAAAAACGTATTCCAGCACCGAATGTGATGGCTGCTGATACCTTTGGTTCTTCTCTAAATGATCTCCATTCTGTGACTCTGGGAAGTCACGTGGTGCTTAAGTGGTAGCCAGTTTGTTTATGTGTGTATGTGTGTAGGAGTATGTGTGAGTGGTGTCAGTTCTGCAAGCTTCTGTGCGTGCACTATAAGTGGAAAACCAGTGAGCAGCTTAGGAACCAGTGTTCACCACTGCTGGCCTCCATCCAGTGTTCACCACTGCTGGCCTCCATGTGCCCTGGGTGCGGGCAGCTCCTCTGCTCTGCCACTCTTTGATTCATGGCTCTTATCTGATGGTGACTTGGATGCAATCTTAATGTTTTCATGATTCATTCAGCCTTCGAAATGGGCAGTGGGTAGAGAAGGCATCTGGGAATGTGGATTGCAGAGATTATAGAGGTATTCTTACAGTTAGTTGTAAAGATATGCCACTTTATGCAGGATGAAAAAGAACAGGATGGAGTCTGGCACCAGTAGCTCACATCTGTAATCCCAGCTACTGAGGAGGCTGAGATCTGAGGATCATGCTTTGAAGCCAGCCTGAGCAGAAAAGTCTGTGAGACTCTTACCTCCAATTAGCCATTATTTGGAGAGAAAATTCTCACAGATTTCCCTGACCCACTAGCTTTGAGCCATGATTCTCAGGTCTCAGCCTCCTGAGTAGCTGGGATTATGGGTGTGAGCCACTGTACACCGCTGACTTCGTACTTGACGAGTGGGCCTCAGATCTTTCAGGGCCACTTGGTCTTAGCGTATCTGGTTATTTTGGGTTTTACTAGATGGTGTGTCTTCTCATGATTTATTAGTTCTGGTTCTCACTGTCACCTGTGTGGTTGATTTCCACAGTTCAGATTGTGAGTGGGAGGAAATCTGACGGGCTGTTCTGAGACCCCATTGGCTTCTATCAGATATTACACCAGTTAGGTGTGAGCACAACTGTTAGGGGTGTGGTTGGAATATAGTTCCTCAAGACAAACATGGTGGTTTGGCTGGTGTCCAGGTCCTCTCTTTGTGGACCTGCTCAGACGTTTTATCTGCATATGC
>NW_012267243.1:11803352-11810067 GCF_000151885.1 Dipodomys ordii | reverse complement strand
GCTTTTTTCTTTTTGCTTATGTGGTGCTGAGGAATCGAACCCAGGGCCTTATGCATGCAAGGCAAGCGCTCTACCACTGAGCCACCTTCCCAGCCCAAGAAGGTAGTTTTATTGCACTTAAATCTTGACTGGGAGATGTTCTCGTGGTAAGTTTTGCTTTCCTTGTGCATTTTTTTCCCCAAGGTCTCCTTAGGATTATTAATAAAACAATCTAGAAAAAACGATCAGCCCTGTTGTTTAATGGAGTACTGTACTAAGCTGTCTGTGATTGTGTGACAGTGATTTCATTATCTGGGCCATTCTTGGCCTTCAGAGAGTAGGACAGCTCTGAGACTCCTGAGAAGGAGTAGACAGTTCCTTGGAGTTGGAGTATTATCACTTATATCCCTTCCTGAGCACTAAGGCAGCAGAGTATGGGAGTGTTCATGTGCCTGGCCCAGGGCAGCACAGACGCCCCAGGCTGGCCCCGAGTCCCTCGCTCATGCCCGGGCTGCCATGCCGAGTAACTTGGTTTGTGTTGTTTTTGTCCCCCAGGAGATCAATGAGACCAGGAAGAAGCACGAGACACGCTTGGTCGAGGTGGATTCAGGGCGTCAGATTGAGTATGAGTACAAGCTGGCGCAAGCCCTGCATGAGATGAGGGAGCAGCACGACGCGCAAGTGCGGCTGTACAAGGAGGAGCTGGAGCAGACCTACCACGCCAAGGTGAGCACCAGGCCCGTGTGGGTACCAGGCCCGTGTGGGCACCAGCCAGAGCCAGCGCCAGCCAGAGCCAGCGCCAGCCACCTGGGTGGGCGGGGCCGGAACGCACCTGCTGTGGCTCTAGTCTCATACTCTCCACATGGGCAGAAAACAGATTCGCGTTGAAATCCAGTTTCCTATATACTAAATGTGACTAGAAATGACTAGAAGTGAGTAGCTACTCCAGTTTGGTTACACATAAGAGTTGGTTCTTTTGTCTCCTGGGTCATGGGTGTCTTGACAGTGGCTGATCCCACGTGGTCTGCAGTGGCTTCTTCCCGTGGCAGCTGCCCCCTGCCCCCCCGCGCCCCCTGCACGTGTCCTTTAGCAAAGGAACATCGCCACACTGCTTCTCGTCTGACATCTGCAGTGGACGCAGATCGTGAACACCGCTGGGCTTCGCTGCCCAGGGGCCCCGTGGAAAGTCTCTGAGAGTTCTCTTTCTGTCACTCTTAAGCCATTTATGAAGTACTACAGATACATCCCACTTGTGCTAGCCGAGCATTTAAGGTTGGGAGATGATTTTATTCCTACAGGTGTTAAATATTATGTAGTTGAGTTAAAGAGGGTTTCAGCATCAGGCTTAGAAAATTAGGGCCATGGAGATACTAACAAATCATTTCCATTAGGCGGTGTTAGAGTCTTTGTGCTGGGGTTTATGAGGCAGCAATTGGCTAGTGTAAATGGAGATGCTGGGGATATTACCTTTCGCTGTCCAACCCTTAATGTGCTGGTATTCAGTGAGATAGCAAAGGAACTAAAGTGTGGTCTTCACAGGTTGAAGCCTAAAAGAGAGCCAGGGAAGAAACGAAAATAAAGGGCCTCAGGCACACGCGCACACATGGTGGGCGTCTAGAGGGACTGGGTGTCATTTATACCCAAGAGGCTATTTTTCTTCCAAATATCCTTGAAATAATCTATTCTACAAACATGGCCACAGTCAACCTTCTACTGCCCAGTTTCCTTATTAGTGTGTTTGCCTACACTACACACTAAATGTTTAGTGAATAAAGTACTGAACTAATAATCTTTGGGTAATGACCCGCATTTATTAATATCATTAAAAGTTTGTATTTGAGGCAGTGAGTGGAAAAGGTCGATTTAGGGAAACCCAAAGCACGTCAGCAAACTTGCTTTTCCTGTGTTTCATCAGCCGGTTACCAGCAGGACATGAGTTTGAAATGTTGAGGTAAATCGTGCTTCCTCATTTGCTAGTTCTAATTCACTAGGTGGGACTGACGGGCTCATTGCTTCTTGTAGCTTGAGAATGCCAGACTCTCCTCAGAGATGAATACTTCCACTGTCAACAGTGCCAGGGAAGAACTGATGGAAAGTCGTATGAGGATCGAGAGCCTCTCCTCTCAGCTTTCAAATCTGCAGAAAGAGGTAAGCAACCAGCTTCCTTTATGACGAACTGCATGTAGCCTAGGAGTCCATCCCTGCCCTGGTATTCTACTCTCTTTGCCTGCCTGCTTTCATTACTGTGTTCATTACCTAAGAGGAGGCATTCTGCGCTCTGCTTTGTATAAGCATCCTCTGAGTAGATACTGTTGCTCCTAAGGAGCCAATTGTGTGGCCCTAGGGGCCCTGCTCATGTATTCACTGGACTCAGTCTAGCATCTGGGTTTTCTGTCTGCTCCACCTGTTGGCCTCATCTCTACGGAGTGCTGGTTTCACGTGTTCTTTTTTTAATTTTAATTTTTTTATTGTTTATTGATAGATCCCTTCATCCACAGTGGTCTTAATTTCTCTGATTGAACAGTGTGTCTTGTTTAGTATTCATTACTGGCAGTGGATTTTCTGGTAAAGAATACTTTGATAACTGTTTTCACCAGCTCTCAGCCCCCTGAGTGGTTAGGATAACAGTTTCTCAAGTTGGGTAATGAGCACATTTCTTCTGGCCAGTGTCATCCCTTCCCTCACACTCTCCCTGTTTTCTCCCATTACCCCCCCCCCCCTCCACACACACCAGTTGTAGAGTTCATGTTCCACATAGTGTCTAGTGGGGACCACTGCTGCATCTGTTCACCGTTTGGCCCTCCGTTTTCTCAAGTTCTTTTTTAATCATACCTGGGAACCAAAATGAATAAGATGTGCAAACATTGTTGTGGGTGGTGAGATGTCTTGTGTTTTTACACAGATGATCTTTATGATTACATATGTGTGGTAATTAGAGCCTTGTGAAGTGTCATGAATTCCTCTTACTAGAATTCGGTGGTGTTGCTCATTCTTGGTGTACGTAAGTAACAAATCACTGCCGTGCTGCCTGAACCGCAGCAGCTGCAGCACGTCTGGTGCACCCTGGGGCAGTGTGGGCAGGTGTGGCGTGGTGTGGCGTGGCCGAAGTCACTTCCACTGGAGGTGCCCGCATGGGGCCGGCGCGGAGCACGCACAGCCCCCGGGGACGTGCAGCCCGGGTCATTGCCTGGAAGTAACTTCAGCTCCCGTTTTCCTTAACAGAAAATTGTGTTTTGGGATTTCACATGAGAACAAACTTCACATTGTTTTACTTCCAATTAGGCTTTATGTCTTCATCTTCGCATTTTGTCATTTTATTTTTAGTTAAATATTTCACTAATTCTAGAAGAAGACATTCTTCTCTAAACGCAAAGTGAATCTATGAACCAATGTGACCTAAAAAATCAGTATAGAAGCTTTTACGTTGCCTGTTATGTATACTTCATTACTTGCAACCAGAGATTCTAAGTTCTTTTAGAATTAGTTGCCCTGGCAATATTTTGAAAATTTCAAAACATTGCAGTATACTGCAAAGCTTTCAAAAGAGTGAAGGCGGGGAGGGCCTGGGGTTGAGTGACGAAGCTCAGAGGTGTGAGTTGGGTGCTTTGCGGGTCGGGGGCCGCAGGCTCTGCGCATGCTCTCTCCTGGGTCTCAGCTTCCTCTGAGACCTCACTCTTTGAAAAAGAGTTGGGAGTTTAGCAGCTGTTTTTCTCTGCATCATCTTAGTCCTTTTGGGCTGCTAGAGCTAAATATCACACTTGGAAGCCTGTGAAGAATAGAAATTCCTTTTTACAATTAGCGAAGGCGAAGGACTAGTTGAGTGAGCGGGCAAGCACGTGAGCAGTATTTGCTGATTTCTGCTTCACGGTCTCAGTGTGTGGTGTGAGAGAGTAGAGGGGCTCATTCTTTGAGTGCTAATTCCGGGCAAGAGGGTTTAGTTCTCTTTTATTTTATCTAATTATTGAACAATTAATTTATGTATTTTTGAGGGTGGGCAGTTCTAGGGCTTGCACTCAGAGCCTCATGCTCTTGCTTGGACTTTTTGCTCAAGGCTGGTGCTCTACCACCTGAGCCTTGCTCTGCCATATGCCGCCTTTTGCTGGTTAATTGGAGATGAGTCTCACTGACAGACTATTCTGCTTAGGCTTCAAACCACCATCCTCAGGCATTTAGAAGTTCACCCCTGGATGACTGCAGAAGCTTCTATAGTGACACTTTACAAGCATCTGTCTAACGCGCTGCTGACTTGCTAACAGCTAGACTAGACACTTGCACTGAAGCTGTAATAAACCAGTATTATGTTACAGACTGTAGAGCAAAATAAAAATCTAGGCTCATTTGAAGTCATTCATAAAGTTTGAGTGTCTTGAGACAGGATCTTAGAGTGATAATCTAGTTGGATCTCTTCATTATGTTAGAAATGTGGACTCTGGTTTAGGGAGTTTAGTTCCAGCTCCAGGAGAGTCCTAGGCAGCTCTGTTCTCCTGCTTCACTCTTTACTCACTCCAAGAGGAAGTGGAACTATGACACTTACAATGCAACACCATACAGTGTAGCTTCAACATTGTTACTTCTTAAAGAGCTCCACGTCTTCAAAAGCGGGACATCTCAGCTTCCCTCACCATCTCGAATAAGCATGTCACTGCAAGTCCCCTTATGGCCTGCTCTTGTCTTCTACCTCCCTTGTGTGAAGTAGTGAAGAAAAGGCATTTTGACTTTCGATTAGCATGGGAAATGAATTCTAGACCACAGTGTGGTTTTTGCAAATACAGCTTTGTACAGAGTCTCTGAGATTCAAGGACTTTTTCTGCTGATACTGGGGTCTGGATGCTGACCTTTAGCTTTTTACTCAAGGCTAGGGCTCTACCACTTGAGCCACAGTGCCACTTCCAGTTTTCTGAGTGGTTTATTGGAGATAAGACTTTCCTGCCCCAGGCTGGCTTTGAGCCATGATCCTTAGATGGAAGCCTCCTGAGTAGCTAGGATTATATGTGTGAGCCACCAGCTTCCGTTTTTGTTTTGTTTTGCTTTAATATAAATTTAAATTTTTTATTCTTAAACAGTTTTGGTTTATAGTTTCATGGAATGAGGAGTTCTTGCATTTGAATGAGTTAGATTCTGTAGGGCTCTATTTGTTTTCTTGCTCGGGAAATGGTTTAAAATAGAGCTGCCTTGTGCTAATGTTGGGGTGTTCCTAGAAAGTAAATGCGTGTCTTTGAATCTGAAGTCTAGAGCATGTTTGGAAAGGATTCAAGAACTGGAGGACATGCTTGCTAAAGAAAGAGACAACTCTCGGCGGATGCTGTCTGACAAAGAGCGAGAGATGGCAGAAATCAGGGAGCAGATGCAGCAGCAGCTGAATGACTATGAGCAGCTGCTGGACGTGAAGCTGGCCCTGGACATGGAAATCAGCGCCTACAGGAAGCTCCTGGAGGGCGAGGAGGAGAGGTGAGCGGCACTGAGGAGGGGCACCAGGCCTTGTCTTTTTAATCACAAGGCGACGTGAAGTAGTTTGTCATTTCTGTGTAAGTAGTAGAGTAACCGATTGTGTTTGTACTCAAGTAGAAAACAGTTGAGAAAAGTCATAGTATGTGGTTGCAGTGATTAGTTCTGCTGTTGGGCAGTGCTAGGATTGGCTCTTTTCTTTCAGGTTTTAAATGTTGTGGCACCTTACTGTGCTATATACTGAAAGAGGTATTTCAAGCCTGTTCTGTGATTTCCTTTCTTTGTTGTGGTGATAGGGTCTCGGATAGGCAGGCTGGGCTTCATTTTGCTAAGTCTTGCGTTTTTTTCTATTCCTGTGCCACATTTTCTAAGTGCTGGGATTACAGGCATGTACTACCATGCCCAACAGTCTATGAATCCATTCTCAGGAAAGAGCAACGAAGGGAATGTGATTTAGATCTTTAAAAAGCCAGTCGTATTCAGTCACGGCATCCGTTCTGAGCAATGGCTGCGCTGGGAGGCGTCTCCAGTCCCTAGCTTCTCACTGGATGCTTACATCGCTTTTTCATAGAGGAAAGAAAAGTCAAATTATGATGATTTTTCAAACAAAATTGATGGTGGATATCTTAGCCTAAAAAACGTGATCCTGGGGCTGGGAGAGTATCTTAGTGGTAGTGCGCTTGCCTAGCATGCTTAAAGCCCTGGCTTCGATTCCTCAGTGCCACATAGACAGAAAAAGCCAGAAGTGGAGCTGTGGCTCAAGTGGTAAAGTGCTAGTCCTGAGCAAAGGAAGCTCAGGGGCAGTGCCCAGGCCCAGAGTTCAAGCCCCAGGACTGGCAAAAAAAAAAGGAAAAAAGAAAAAAATGTGATCTTGGTTAAGCTGCTTATTGGTATTGCTTAGTATCTTGTTTTAGAAATGTCTGTGTGGGGTCTTAGGATTTTTTTTTAAATGAAGGACGTGCATTTGTATGTATTACCGGAATGAAACGTCTTTATTTCCCCACATAGGCTGAAGCTCTCTCCAAGCCCTTCTTCTCGGGTGACCGTGTCCCGCGCGTCTTCGAGTCGCAGTGTCCGCTCCACTCGCGGGAAGCGGAAGAGAGTGGACGTGGAGGAGTCGGAGGCCAGCAGCAGCGTCAGCATCTCCCACTCCGCCTTCGCCACCGGCAGCGTGTGCATCGAGGAGATTGACGTGGATGGGAAGTTCATCCGCTTGAAGAACACTTCGGAGCAGGTAAAGGGATGCATGGGCCGGGCATGCCCCATCATCCCTCCACTGCCCCCCCCCCCC
>NW_012267243.1:11797978-11803302 GCF_000151885.1 Dipodomys ordii | reverse complement strand
CCTCCCTCCCTCCCTCCCTCCCTCCCTTCCTCTTCCTTCTCATCTCCCTTTTCCTCCTTCCTCCTCCTTCCCTCTTCCTCCTCCTCCTTGATTATTAGAACTTTCTGATGATCATGTTTTTAAAACTTGTTAATAGCAGTTTTTGTGGGAAGTGGGACTACTTCTGTGTCAATGCTGATGTTTAAAAGGTAGAGTGTGTTACTGCTTGGGCTGGATGTGTAAGTTAGAAGTTCCTTGCACTTGTAACAACATTTCCAACTTGGGATTTGTGTCTGTTTTATATGCTCAGAATGTGAAAGTTGGAACTTCAAGAAAGCATACATCACAAGGCAGTTACACTGTGGTAGGATAGTAGTATTTATTTTATGCGTCACAGGGCAGTCACACTGTTGTGGGGTAGCAGTATTTTATGTGACTCTGAATTTGATGGGGAGTGACACAGGCTCAGCAGTTCCCGCAGTGGCAGAGAAGCTTCAGTCAGTTTTGGTCACCAAGGCCGTCCTCCCCGTTAGTCCTGCGCTCTTCAGCTTGCTTGGTTTGGGGTTTGTGGATTAGGTGTCCAGCCTTTGATTAAGTTTGAGGTTCCTGGGTTATATGTACTGTACAAGATGTTCATTGGACAGTGACTTACATGCGTGGGTTACACACTAGGCCACTGTAACTAAACACAAGAATGATGCTACAGCAAATAAGCTCATTTTTCTAAATTACTGCATCTAGCCTTGTTACACCTTAGCAGTTGGTGGTGCACCAGCCCCTGAGGGCACAGCTTCTCTCCTGCTGGGAAGAACTGCATGAAGCTGCGATGTAGTTGCGGTGGTATAGTTGAGGTTTTTTTTGCGATGTAGTTGTGGTGGTGTAGTTGAGGGTTTTTTTGCGACATAGTTGTGGTGGTGTAGTTGAGGTTTTTTTTTGTCACTTGCTTTTGTAAGCATCGTAATATGATACAGAATGTGACTATTTTAAATTGTGTGGACTGTGATAGTAATGCTGATTTTTTTTTTTTTGGCGGGGGCGGGCTTGAACTTAGGGCCTGGGTGCTGTCCCTGAGCCTCTTTGTGCTCAAGGCTAGCACTCTACCCCTTGAGCCACAGCACCAATTCTGGTTTTTGAGTGGTTCATTGGAGATAAGAGTCCCATGGGAACTTTTCTGCCCAGGTCAGCTTCGAACTGCAATCCTCAGATCTCAGCCTTGTTTAGCCAGGCTTGCAGTAGGCACGAGCCACCAGTGTTTTAGAGTAGATGAAGTAGCGGCTCTTGTCACCAGATCTCCGTTTTCCTGTAGAAACGTAACATTTGAAGAAACTAAGCATTTAGCCTGAACATGATTATTAATTTTTTTTGATCGGTCCTGGGGCTTGAACGCTGGCCTTGGGAACTGTCCTGGGCTCCTTGTGCTCAAGCTAGCTACCAATTTAGCCACAGTGCCACCTCCGGCTTTTTCTGAGTCTGACGGACTTTCCTGCCTGGGATGGCCAAGACGATCCTCAGATCTCAGCCTCCTTTGTAGCTAGGACACGCATGAGACACCGTGACTGCTAGCTGTAAATTATAATTGCATGCGGCTTTAAAATGTTCACTATTGATTTTTGTGTGCTGGCGTAATCTCAGCGCCTTGTGTGGTTTTGCTCAAGCCTCGCTAGAGCCACATCTCTACCTCCAGCTTTTCTTTCTGGCCATTAATTGGAGTCCCACAGTCAGATTTTTCTATCCAGCCTAGCTTCAAACCTCAAGCTTCAGTCAGGTCTCAGACTTCTGAGTAGCTAGAATTACAAATGTGTACCACTAGTACCCAACTAGATCCTTCCTTCCTTCCTTTCTTCCTCCCTTCCTCCCTTCCTCCCTTCCTCCCTTCCTTCCTTCCTCCCTTCCTCTGTCTGTCTGTCTGTCTTTCTGCCTTTCTTTCTGTCATGGGGCTTGAACTCTGGGCCTGGGCGCTGTCCCTAAGCTCTTCAGCTCAAAGCTAGCACTCAGCCACTTGAGACACAGTGCCATGTCCAGTTTTCTGAGTTGTTTATTGGAGATAAGAGTCTCATGGACTTCCCAGCCTGGGTTGGTTTTGAACTGTGATCCTCAAATCTCAGATCTCCTCCTAAGTAGCTAGGATTATAGGTATGAGCCACCAGCTCCTGGCCCAACTAGCTTTTTATAATCAAGGGAACTTGTATATGATATAGTCATGGAATTTTTTAAAAAAATTAATGCCAGTCTCGGTGTTTGAAATCAGGACCTAGGTGCTGTTCCTAAGCATTTTTCTTTCTTTCTTTCTTTTTCTTTGGGGGTCCAGTCATGGGGCCTGAACTCTGGGCCTGGGCACTGTCCCATAGCTCTTCAGCTCAAGGCTAGTGCTCTACCACTTGAGCCACAGCGCCACTTCCAGCTTTTTACCTTTTGCTTATGTGGTGCTGAGGAATTGAACCCAGGGCCTCAGGCATGCAAGGCCAGCGCTTTACCACTGAGCCATCTTCCCAGCCCATTTTTCTTTGTTCTTAAGCCTACACTCTGCCGTTTGAACCACAGCCTTACTTCTGGCTTTTTTTTTGGTGGTTATTAGAGGTGAGAGTCATACAGACTTTTCTGCTTTGTGTGGCATTGAACTGCTGTCTTCCAGATCTAGTTTCCTGAAAAGCTAGGATCACAGGTGTGAGCCACCAGCGTCTCAGCTTCTTAGGAAATTGTTAATGTGACTTTTCAGACTCCGTATTTAATCTCAATTTAAGTATGTTGACTTCGGTCTATACATCTTGGTTTATAGTATATATTGTACTGAAATAAACTTGAACTTTTCAAAAAATACTTTTTCTAGTGTGCCTCTTAGTTGAGCAAAAGAGAAATATATAGAATAAAGGAAGAGTATTAGAATGAGGAAAACCTAAATGTGCTCTCATTTAGAGACAAGCAGGGCTCTGGGCCTCTTGTCCAGTGCTTTCCATCTACCCACAGTCCGCAGCAATCACCTCACGTGGGAAAACAGCACACACTGACTCTACATCCCGCGCTCGTGCACTGGCCTTCTCAGTCCAGTAGGTTTAGACAGCCCCGAGGAGACCCTGAGTCAGGGGGAGAATTTGATGTCTGTTTCTTTCAAATGCTTTACAGTTATGCAAAGAAAGAATCCGATCTTAATGGAGCCCAGATCAAGCTTCGGGAATATGAAGCGGCTCTGAACTCCAAAGACGCAGCTCTGGCTACTGCCCTCGGCGACAAGAAGAGTTTAGAGGGCGACGTGGAGGACCTGAAGGACCAGGTTGCCCAGGTAGAGAGCAGCGCTCCGAGCTGCGTTGGACGGGGCTGTGGGCATCGGTCTTGAGCCACGGTTTGATGGATTGATTGCTTTTTCAATGTATTATTTTATCCTTTGGAATTTTGTTTGGTGGCTGGCCTGCAGAAAAGTCTTGAGAGAGTGACACTCAGCGTGATTCTCTCCCAGCAAAGAGCCTTCCTCTTGGAATCACGTACATCTTGCCTCTCTGCGTGCTGTCATTCTGCCCCTTGCTCTCAAAGCAGATGAGAGACGGGAAAGATGGCATGATGCAGGAAAGGTCATTCACTAGATTCACTAGGTCACTCTATTCAAAAGGGTTTCTCACAGTTCTTTTTCTTGTAACAGCTGGAGGCCTCCTTAGCGGCTGCGAAGAAACAGTTAGCAGAAGAGACTTTACTCAAAGTGGACCTGGAGAACCGCTGCCAGAGCCTCACCGAGGACCTGGAGTTCCGGAAAAACATGTATGAAGAGGTAACTGTGTGTAATTGTACTTCTCAAAGGAAAAAGCGTACAGTTTATACACATGTATTTCCTGATTTTCCCACAGATCGGTATTAGGTGGAGAGATGGTCATTTGGGGGATAGGTCAAAGTGTTCAGGTGAAGCTGAACTTTGGCTAAAAGGTTGTGTCCAGGAGCTCAGTCTGTTCTGATGGGCAGAGTTCACTCTCCTGAGCAGCAGCTGGGCTGTCCACGTGGGTCAGCAGCTGTAGGTTGTCTTTTGTGGCCCCACGCTTTCTTCCACAGGTTTTCCTCACGTCAGTGTTTTTCGAGGGGCAGGCGTGTGAGCGTGCTGACTGTGGCGTGCATCAGCCGCAGGTCGTGACCGAGACGCGCCTCAGCCCGGCAGGGAAGGTGCTTCCCCGCTCATTCCCGGCGACCATGTGTTGTGTCCACAGGGCTGCTCGCCATGTGCCGAACTCAGGAGCGAGCCCAAGACCAAACTGGGTCACAGTGGCTAACCCAGATGAATTGTGGGGAAAGGATTACGTTAGGGGTAGATACCCAGAGGCTAAAACTTTTTGGAGCATTCTTTTTTGTTGTTGTTGTTGGTCATGGGGCTTGAACTCTGGACCTGGGCGCTGTCCCTCAGCTCTTCAGCTCAAGGAGAGCGCTCTATCACTTGAGCCACAGCGCCACTTCCGGTTTTCTGAGTGGTTTATGGGAGTTAAGAGTCTCGTGGCTTTTCCTGCCCGGGCTGGCTTTGAACTGTGATCCTTAGATCTCAACCTCCTGAGTGGCTAGGATTACAGGCATGAGCCACCAGCTCTCAGCTTAGAGCATTCTTAAAGTTTGGCCACTCAAAGCATTTATTCACGTATGTGTAAAATGTAGACAACATTTGCAGTCCCTTTATTGCTGTGGTCAGGGGGGCGACAATACAAATGTTGCCAAATGGTGTATGGAATAAAATTGAAGAAAGCAACATGTATTTCCCCTAAATTGAAGCCAGTGGACATGAACCAGGGTAGAGAATGAGCATTAAATACCAAATGCTTTTAGAAGTTGTGTTCTTTTCAGAAGAGTGACTAATGATAATTTAAAATTAACTGGAGAAAAATACTAGAAATCTCTTGTTTTGTAGCAACAATAGTAAGATCAAGTAGGTATTGTGGTCCCAAGTACACCAGACAGATGAGAAGACCCTGGACAGCTCTGGTGTCGGTTTCTCATTTAAAATGAAATACCAGCAGGACCAGCCTTCCCTCCACGGAGTAGAGAGAAATCAAAGGAAAAACCCTATAATTGTGTTGGCTTTATCTATAAAAGCAGAGACTTTCATGACATGGACTTAACATTTTTTGTTTGGTTTTGTTAAACTTGGCCTTGATCTGTCATTACATTGATGGTACTTGGCTACCAAGAATAGTTTTTTCTTTGTAGATCACTGGTTCTTCCTGAACTAATCATGACTGAAAAATGACATCATTAACGTAATTTAATATTTTTGGAATATCTGGAAATTATCTCTTTTTTAATTTTTTTTATTGTGAAAATACTGTACAGAAGGGTTACAATTACATGGGCAAGATAATGAGTACATTTCTTTTTTTTTTTTT